>NW_006294418.1:2010160-2013964 GCF_000327345.1 Myotis davidii
AAATTCCCGTACCTGGTGAAAGAAATAGACTTACAAGTCTAAGGACCACAGAGAGTCCCAAACAAGAGGAACCCAAAGAGGTCCACATCAAGACACATCATAATTAAAATGCCAAGGCAAAAGACAAAGAGAAAATCTTAAAAGGAGCAGTTACCTACAAGGGAGTACCCATATGACTGCCAGCTGATTTCTCAACAGAAACTATGAAGGCCAGAAGGGAGTGGCAAGAAATATGCAAAGGGATGAATAGCAAGAACCTACAATCAAGACTACTTTATTCAGCAAAGCTATCATTCAGAATTGAAGGTTAGATAAAAAGCTTCACAGATAAGAAAAAAGCTAAAGGAGTTCATCACTACTAAACCAGTATTATATGAAATGCTGAAAGGTATCCTTTAAGAAGAGGAAGAAGAAGAAAAAGGTAAAGATAAAAATTATGAACAACAAATACACACCTATCAACAAGTGAATCTGAAAATAATGTGAATAATCTGATAAAAAGAATGAACTGGTGATTATAATAGAATCAGGGGCATAGAAAGGGATGGACTGACTATTCTTGTGGGGGAAAGGAGTGAGGGAGATGCGGGAAGAGATTGGACAAAAATCGTGCACCTATGGACGAGGACAGTCGGGGGGGGGGGGAAGGGGGGGGGGGGGGGGGGGGGGGAACTGGGGGGAGGGGGGGTATGGGGGGGAAAAAGAGGAACAAATGTAATAATCTGAACAATAATGATTTAATTAATCAAAAATAAATAAATAAAATTACTGTTTGAACTACTCTGTTATTTTTAGTCTCTTATTCTATAAAAATACAACTTTGTTTTTTAGCTTGGATACTAGAAAAGATAAACTTAACTCTCAGACCTTGCAAGCTAGCCATCTAAAGGGACTGATAAACTGATGCCGATAATAATTTCCATATTCTCATACCAAGTGTTTGTATCCAAGGTTACAGGTGTCTATATAGATATGATATATACTCAAGGTTACAAATTGTCTGTATGGATATAACAGGTGTTTGCTAGATATGATATGTACTCAAGTTTACAAGCTGTCTACAAATATAACTTACACAAAAAACTAGAAGAATATAAAAAGAAATTTTGACAGAGGTAATCTGCTCTGAACCTGTGGCCCATAAAGATGACTCCTAACTAAGTGGCTCATTAAGACCTCTGGCCAGCTCGCTGACTTGCAATACAACAGTGCACCTTGTGCCCCAGGCCCTCCCTTGTTTTCCCATGCTTTGAGTCCAGAAACATTTCATTATTTCTGCTTGGTTGGTTTCTGTGGTTAGGTTGCTCAAAAGGCCTTATCTGCCCTTGCCTATGTTCCACCTGCCTTTTTTTCCATTGGACCCTGCCCTATCTGCCTGTGTTTCAAGTTAACCCTATCACGGGCAACATGTTTTTTCTTCTTGTTTCCATAAATAAATAAATAAATGGACAAATAAATAAATAAATAAAATGCAAGTTCAGTCCCTCCTTTCTTTTCTGTCCACAGCTGGCCACACAGTGGAGTCTGCTTTCACCATTCCCCCCCAATGACTTGTTAACTCACCATAGCTTTATATTTTTAGGGGGTTATGTTATTCTTACAGAGTTTGCTCAAAACTATATCGCTGACATTTAGTTTTGTACCTAGTTCAAAAAATGTAATGAGCCCTAGTGGGTTTAGCTCAGTGGATAGAGTGTCAGCCTGTGGACTGAAGGGTTCTGGGTTTAATTCCAGTCAAGGGCAAGTACCTAGGTTGCAGGCTGGATCCCTGGCCCTGATCTGGGTGTGTGCCAGAGGAAACCAATTAATGTGTCTGTCTTACACTTATGCTTTTCTCTTTCTGTCTCTCCCCCTTCCTTCCACACTCTAAAAACCAATGGAAAAATATCCACAGGTGAGGATTAACAAAAATAAAATAAAATAAAGTAAAATAAAATAAATATAATGAATATTTTCTTTTTTTAATTTATGAAGGTAACAAATTTAAAAAAAACACACAATATAAGAAATATGAGAATAGCCTATAACTCCAAGCAAGTTCTTTAAAAGTGACTATGTTAAATAATATTTTTCAAGATAATATCCTGATGGTTTTTAACATCATTATCAAAAAATTTTGGAAGAAACAATGTGAAAGCAAGAACTTATTATGTAGATGTCTATCTCTATTTTTATATCCATAGTCAGTAACAAAGGAGTGTAGTTCTTCTACCAATAATGACAGACTCCATCCTCAAGCTCACTTCCTAGATATTGGCAAATCCTCCAAAGTTCTTGCATCATTACAAAAAGAATAAGAATAAAAGGAGGAGGAGGATGAGGAGGAGAAGGAGAAGGAGAAGGAGAAGAAGAAGAAGAAGGAGAAGAAGAAGAAGGAAGAAAAGGAAGGAAGGAAGGAAGGAAGGGGAAAGAGGTACAAATTTTAAGACAACCTGACTAGATTTAAAGTTTTGCATTTCCAGTTTAACAAAATGAGGATACTGTATTTACTCCAGAGGATTACTATAATAAGATTTATAAGATGAAACATTTTTTCTTACTATTTAATTACTTATATTACAGTAATTGCTTGTGGCCCTGGCCAGTGTGGCTCAGTTGTTTGGAGCCTCCTCCCGAAACAGGAATTTTGGGGGGGTGAAAAAAAAAGGTTTTAGGAAATTTTGGAAATTAAAGGAACCATGGAGGAAGCACAGGGCTGCAAAGCAGCAGAAGGTATATTTCCATAGAATAAGGAAGCTGAAAAGCTGCAACAGGTATATTTCCATAGAATGAGGGAGCTGGGAACAGCAAACGGTCTATATTTACAAAATAAAGGGAAGGAAGCCCTTCATCCAGAAGTAAAAAAAGAAAACCCAAGGGAAATAGGAGAATAATAAGGAAAGAGGGGGAGGGAGGGAGAACTTCACGTGTCCCATGTGAGGTTGACCTCTGAGCCCAGGAGCTACTATAGTAACCAGTTTAATGGAATAGTGACCAATCAGAGTGGATATCAAGGCACCAGGATCTGCCTTTATAAGCCATGGGGAAAAGGAACTCAATGGGACCCTTTCCTCTTCCCTAGGTGGGAATCCATTCTGGGGGACTCTTCCCCCCTCCCCACGTGGGAGTCCGTACTTGTTCTTTAATAAATTTCCATTTTGCTATACCACCTTCTGACTGTGGATTCATCCTTTGACTCTGGCAGACAAAGAATCCAGGTTCCAGTCCAGGGGAATACCGGGTGTTCCAGTCTAAAAATTCTGCTTCACTCCCATACACCAGGCAGTGGCTGGTTTGATCCCTTTAGGAAATGTACCTAGTTTCCTGGTCTGATTCCTGGTTCCATGCCTGCAGGAGACAAACAATCTCTCTCTCTCCCTTCTTCTCTCTGAAAAATCAATTTTAAAAAGTTGCATGTGTTTTATCCTCTTCCTTTAGAGTTGGGAGGGCACCCAGCACTTTCGGACTGGTTAATTTAAAAAAAAAGAAAGGGCTATTTACTGTCTAACGTGTCTTGGTACCTTGGCTATACATACACTGAGTGGCCAGATTATTATGACCACCTGACGTTTGCGGGCAAATTAGCTATAATTTCACGCTGAAGTTGCTGGAGGGCCAGACCATATAAATAGGGAAGCAGGTTGTTTTACCATGACAGTAGAAGTGATTTTTTTCTGAAGATATGGGTAAACAATGCAATTTAACAGCCTTTGAACGTGGGATATATACATACACACACACACACTGAATGGCCAGATTATTATGACCAACCCATCAGTACTTTTGCCTTCAATACTGCGGAGATTTTTCTTGGCATTGCCACAG
>NW_006294418.1:2014106-2032228 GCF_000327345.1 Myotis davidii
TTCATGCTTGCATTTGTTTCCATCAAATTCTCTGCCATCTGCATGATGCAACTGGAAACGTGATTCATCGGACCACATGACTTTTTTCCAATGCTCGACTGTCCAATCCTTGTATTCCTATGCAAACTGAAGACATTTTATCTTGGTAACTGCAGACAGCAAAGGTGTTCGAACAGGCCTTCGGCTTCCATATCCCATACGATGCAGTGTATGGCTAATTTGCCTACAAACATCAGGTGGTAATAATAATCTGGCCACTCAGTGTGTATTAGTAATATTGTGAGGAAAGGTACTTTCATGTGTCCTTTTGTAAGGTGTGGTACTGAGTCTTAGCATGAGTTAGTTGGATTGTCCAGGGTTATATAGCAAACACACGATATATATGATTGAATAAAAAATTGCTTTACCTGGTGTGTTATAGGAGCTCAACAAGGCTCAGGTGTACAAGTGATTCAATTATGCAGGTTTACTTTCTATCTTTGTTCTTAATTCTGAAACTCTTTGATCTTGGTTTTTATAACTAAAAGGGCATTCTTCAAAAGATCAAAGTTTCGTAGGCAACTTTTGTAGCTGGATAGTCAATGGGTCTGTGCTGCCTGTCACTACTTAAGCCAATTAAGCAGACAGGGTTGATTCATATATGAGCAGTTATTCCAATACTGCTGGCAGAGCAGGTCATCCACAAAAATCTGCTCTACAGCCACCCATAAGCCAGATGCTTAATTAGGGTAAAACAAGAATGACACAGGGGAAGCAGGGATTACAGGAATGGGGAAGTAGGCAATTCAGGCTGGGGTGAGACTCCATTTTTTGGGCAACAAGGTTGCTAATCTTTCCATGGTAATAGGCAGTTCTTGAATGAGAAAGGACAACATTCAAAGGTTGACTCCCAGGTCCAAGGTTGACTCCCAGGTTCTGAAGGCATATAACTCCCAGCCAGGTTAGAATGTCCTTTCTTTAACAAACACAAGGCAGTCATGAGTCATGGTTAACAGAGCATGATTAATATTTCCCATAACTACAGCTAGTCCCCAATATTCTATTTCTGCCCCAACACTTTCAACATGATTCAAAACTCTTTTTCGTCCTTGATTGTCTAGATTTATGATCTAGGAGTTTCTAAGACACACACACACACACACACACACACACACATACACACACTGGCAATAAAGTATATTTAGAACCTATTTTAAATGTTTGACTAAAATGTTTATCCATTAAATGTCAAACGCTGCCTTCAACATGGAAGCTCAGGATGCATTTAACAGTGGGTTTCTGCCTCAGAAGTCCAAGTTCCCTGATCAGCAGAGTTGGGAAAGAAATTTTCTCTAGTCCTTAATCTACCAAAGCCTAAAGCAAGGAAGGGATACAAATTTTGGGATTTGGCTCCTGGACAAACTCCTTAGTTTAGCTCACACACAGATGAGGATACCCTACTTATTATTTATTAGTAATAAATAACAGAGGCCCAGGGCACATGAAATCGTGTGCAGTTAGGGTCCCTAGGCCTAGCCTGGCCTCTGTTGCATGGCTTTTGCCACCTTGCGATGCTACGTTGAGGCTCTCCGCGCCAGGACACTTGGAGAAACCCCCCACAACTGCTCTGCAAGGCTCCCCCACAACTGCTCTGCAAGGCTCCCCCTGCCCCTCGGCTGTTCACGAAGCTTGCTGCCACCCCATGGAGCTTGCCACTGGATGCTCCACAAAACTCCCCCCTCCCCGCACCTTGCGACTGCTGGGCGAAACTCCCCAGTCCCAAGACTGCTTCTGGAAACTTGCTGCCTTCTGGGTGACTGCTCCGCTAATCTCACGGCCACCCCGTGAAGCAGCCCCCCACTGCCGCTCAACAGTCCCCAGTCCCACCCCGCCGCTAGCCACCCCCTCACGGTGACCAGCTTGGGGGCCATGGGAGGTGGGGGACCGAGAGGTGCTCCATGCACTTCATGGTGACCAATTGCCTGTTCAGTCGTGATGGCACCTAGCTTTTTATATATATTAGGATAGGCTATAACTCACAGGCCCGGAGATGTGTATAGTTTGAGGGCAAAGAAGTGTTTGCTGGAGTCGAAAGGGCAGACTGCTTTTAGGAAAGAGTCCAGGGCAGAACTCGTAGTCTTTGAAACAGAAAGCAGAAGCAGCATTTTGCTTACGTGTTTGTCTGTGACTGGAGATTTACAATCGCTTAGATGGGGTGGAACTAAAATAAGCTCACAAATTCCCCACAAGGTGGAGTCTGAGCAGAAGTGCCTTGAATTTCTCACTCTGAGGGCTGGTCTAGAAGTCTGCAAGGAACCCTTAAGAGCTTTGTTTGGCGTGTGTGTGTGTGTTTAAAAAACACCGGGAGCTGTGAACAAACCCCATCAGATTGCCGGTAAGCATTGAGACACTGGTATATACTTTGTACACAAATATGTATTCAGTGATTTTTCCAAAGGGGTATTTTCTCTGCTAATATCCTTGTCATGATGCTTTAGAAGCTTCTTTTGCCAGGTTCTTTTTCCTCCCCCCTCCCCCTCTAAATTATATTCATATAAGTAGTGGAATTCCCTAATAGTTGTTCCTTTAAAATTCCAGAGATCATTTCTACAGTTTGTAAAATTTTGTGTCAAATGAAGAGATCTTTACCAATGTAGTGAGAAAGAATTCATGTCAATAGTTCACTGAATTCACGTACTAACAGATTAGTATTTATATTAATTAAAGTTACTCCTCTAGTTACTTAAGTTTAAATGGCAAAATTAGATCAAAATTCATTCAATAAGCTGTAAGTCCTGTGTTTTCGGCTAACTCTGTAGTTGTCTTGTGGTACTTTAGTCATTAAATATTTATTTAGAGAAGTGAAAATGTCTATTTTTAAACAGTCTGCTTCTGTTTCGTTTTATGAAATATTTGCCTAAGAATAGAAAGTTGATTTTTTTCTACATAGCAAGAAGTTTTTTAGTTTGTATATTTTTCATTCCTGTTTTTATTTTTAAAAAGGTGGGGTGTTATTTAAGTAGTAAATTGGAGTAAATGCATTAATCTTATTAACGTGAAGATCAGCATGTAATTAATATAATCTTAGATATGAAATATGCACTTGTGACAGAGTGATGTCACTCATTTCTCAAACAGTGATAGGGCTAAAGACTGTTGCTCTATGAACATATATTAAATAACATTTCCCCCCAGGAGGACCTATCTAATACTTTCAACAATAAAGATTAAAAGAAAAAAGAGTACAGCAACAACAAAAAAAAACCCACAAACAAATCCTCATAGACAGACAGCAGTACAGTCATTACCAGGAGAAAATGGGGGTTGGGGAGGCAGGAGAGAGTAAAAGAGGAATAAATGGTGACAGAAAGAGACATTACTTGGGGTGGTGAGTACAAAATGCAATATACAGATGATGTATTATAGAATTGTACACCTTAAACTTATATAATGTCATTAACCAATGTAACCACAATATATTCAATCAAAAATAAATAAATAATATTTTCTTTCCCTCTTCCACAATGAAAAGCTACACACTTTATAATTTGCTTAGCAGTTTCTAAACTTTGAACCCACATGTGCAATTTGCTCATTTCAGGCGTGATACCTGAAATGCTGTAAAGATTAACCACAGGGTACTCATATTATCTAGTTAACTGTTTAACTTTAGACCCGTGGGTGACTAGAAGATACTGAGTTCCAAACTGCATCGAAACAACAATTGTTATGGTCATAAATTTTTTAGCTATGAAGTTTTAGCTGCCTAAATAATATTGTGAAAATAAGATTTACAAAATTGCAGAAGCTAAGTTGAGGGTAAAATGGCAATTTTCATCACAAAGTATTAATATTGAAATATATTACAAGAATATATTTTATCTTTTTATAAAGTACTTCACTAATTTTATTTTATTTTAATCATGATTCTCTGAAGAAAGTAATATTTAACTTAGTTTTATATAACATTGCAACACAAAAAGGTTAGGTGAGTTGCCTGAGACCATCTGTATATATTTCTACCTTCTTCATAAAATTAGTACTAAAAATGTAAAACATAAGATTAGAGTTCTGTTTAACTTGAATTGAATTCATTTCAAAATAACAGCATGTCAATTTATTTGCAAAGGTCAACTTAAACAAAGCATAAAATTATGGTTTACAAAGCACTAATTTTCTTAGCTGGTGGGTTCAATGCAGAATTAAGCAGCAGTTATTATCCTATATTTAAAAAAGGGTAATATGTTCCTAATGGTGGAATAACTGGGAATGACAAGTCACTATGATGCACACTGACCACCAGAGACAGATGCTCAATGCAGGAGCTACCCCCTGGTGGTCAAAGTGCTCCTACAGGGGGAGCTCCACTCAGCCACAAGCTGGGCTGCCAGCTGCCAGTGCAGCGGTGGTGGTGGGAGCTTCTCCCACCTCCTTGGCAGCAATAAGGATGTCTGACTGTGGGGAGTAGGCCTAAGCTGGCAGGTGGATATCCCCCAAGGGCTCCCAGGCTGCCAGAGGGATGTCTGACTGCCAGCTTAGGCCCCATCCCCCAGGGAATGGGTCTAAACTGGCAGGTGGGCATCGCCTGAGGTATCCTGAACTGTGAGAAGGTGCAGGCTGGGCTGAGGGATTCCCCGGAGTGCACACATTTTATGCACTGGGCCTGTAGTGAGTTAATAAATTGCTTCTTTATAATAAGGGCACTGTGGTATCATGGCACTGGATGCAAAGGCTTGATTACAAAGAATTGACAGAACCCTGGAATGTAGCTGAGTTGATTAGAGCATCATCTCTATATGCCAAAGTTGTGGGTTTAATCCTTGGTCATGGCACATGCAACAGTCAACCAGTGAATACATAAATAAGTAGAACAACAAATTGATGTTTCTCTCTCTTCCTCTCTCTCTCTCTCTCTCTCTCTCTCTCTCAAATCAATCAATAAAATGATAATTTAAAAAGAGTAGATGGATTCAAATCCTGTGATGCTTTGTAGACTGAGTACAAAGTTGAAACAAGAAGAGAGGTAAAGGGAATGGACTTAATAAATAATAACAATAAATTAGGGAGCAAGAGGCATGTAAAAATAAAGTGAAAGGTTCAAGTCTGTAGCCAGGAATTTTGCTCTGCATATCCCACCCACATGCCATGATGCAGGCAGCACCAATGACTCAGCTGCTCAGACAAAGTGTGAGTCCACAGAATAAGCTTTATTGTCTTTCTGTTTCTGTTTTTACTCTGTTTATTCCAGAGTTTAGTCCTCAAATGGGGGAAATTATACTGATCCCTCAGGATTATTACAAGTACAAGGACTGAATAACAAACAACTATAAAGAGGCTAATGAATGAATATTAATATTTTTTTAAATAAGGAAAGTTGAATTTTACTGGGATATAATGGTAACAAAATAATCTGTTTATTAATTTAGGAACCTCATTTAGAGTTTTAAGTTAGCCCCAATGAGCCCTCAAAATGCTGATTCCAAAGAAAGTCCCAAAAATAAGACAAGCTCTCTTGAAAGTATTTCTGAGTCTCATCGAAGTGCTTCTCTATCCCCATGTAGTTGGAATAGGAGAGGGAGACCCTCTAGTAAGATGTAATTTGTCACATCAAATAATTCACCCAGCTATTTTGTGTATTCTTATTAAACTGCTAATTTAGAGGAAAATTCTATCTAAAAGGCACTGCTCAATAATAGGGTGACTATAAAGATAAGATTCAGCCCCTCTCTTCCTCCCCCACCCCCGACAGTAGAATACAGTTCAGTAGGTAGACCAGCAACTAAATCCAGCTGCCCTAAGTAATGGGTTTATAGTAAGACACACTTGATAGTAAGGCAGAAACACAGTTCATGGAGTTTTCAGAACAGCAAGGCAGGCAACCTCCCAGGCCTTCCACATCCTTTGTTGCATGGAAGGATTCAATGAGTCTCCAGACTGACTTGTCCTGTCATGCTCTCAGGAACAATAGCTGTTCCATCCCCAACTATTTTTTTTAACAGATTCTTACTGTTGGAACCACTTTGTGCTTTAACAATCATTTGTTCTGTATGACTCTCAAAAATGAGTCATCCATGACAATACACCTTCTATACTCTACCACTTTATTGCTTCTCTCTCTGATTCTTTTAAATTTTGCTCCTGTTTCTAACTGACTGAAGAACTATATCTCACAGCTCATTCCTGAATGAATTTGATTACATGCTCGGCTAAACACTGTCATGATTGTTTGGCCAGAGCTTTCACAGCCAATCATTCACAGGCCATTGACGAAACCATTGTCTTTAGTGGCTCAAGTGTCCAGGAGAGGTCTAATTAATAATGACCAGGCAATTGATAATGTCAAGTGGCGGAATTATAGTCATCTCTACCCAGAAAGTAGTTTCTTTCATCAGAAAAATATAGATAGAGACCCATTTAGAATCAAGTTGTCAGCATGACAAGCATAATTGATCTTTCCCATCCACCTATATATCTAAATAAATACAGTACCTGACAGAATGTATTGTTTATTACTAGATGTGTGCTCCTAAATAGGTGTTCCGAGGAGGAAAGACTATTTTAGCTGAGACACCATGGCAGACCTCAAGAAAAAGGCACCCTGGAGCTAGAACATTGGAAGATGACTAGGATCTGAATATGTACAAGGGGAAGTGGGACATTTTGGGGGAAGGGAATGGTGTAAGAAAAATCACAGAGAGAAAATTTCATGAAGAGAGCAAATAATTTATATGGTCAGATATTGAAAGAACCATCAAGATCAACTGGGAAATCATTGGGTTTTGTTCAAAAGCATGAACTGCAGCAACTGAAAGGCATTACTGGTATCAAAACTAAAAACAATGTCAGGTGAAACTTAGTATGCTTATCTGGGAACATAAAGGATGGCTCATCAGGGGGGACCATTGGAACTGAGAAAGGAAGAGGTCAAGTAAGCAGAAGAATGTAATCTTAGAGGACAGGAAGAATGTTTGTTTTACTGGCATTGTATAAACTCAGACATGGTATTCTTTATTGCCTAACACTGTGTGTGTTGGGATAAGAGGAAGGAGAGTGAAGAGTGGAAGAAAGATAACGCAGTTGGTATTCTAGAGCCTTATCTATGTTTGTTTAGGTGGTGCCTAGGAATTTTTTTAGGTCTTAACTACACTCTATGGGTTGAAAAATATCAAACATATGTATTCTGATCCAATTTTCCCTTGAGCTTAAATATTCAAGAGCCAGATTGATAATTTCTTGGATGGTCAGTATTTATCTCAAACTTAATATGTTCTAAATAGAACTCTGATTTTTCTCCTCACAATGGTTCTTCCCTGGGTATTTCCTTAGGAATTTCTCCCAAAGCTTAAAGTTATCTACTTCCCTGTCTTTACCATAGATTTTCTAGATTTTTGTCCCCGAAATATATTATTAAATCCAGATATTTCTTGCTATCTTTCCCCTCCCCACATTTAAGCTACTGTTATTATCCCCTGAACTGTTAAAATAGCCTTAATTTACCTCTCAGTTAAACAATAACTCACCAGAGAGCAGAAAAAGTGATTTTTATTTAATGCAAAACGATATCATATCATTTTTCTACTCAAGATATTCCAATGTTTTCCCATTTAACTAAGAAAAATATCTAAACTTTCTGGCCTTCCAAGTTCTTCATGAATAATTTCTGCCAGTGTCTCTCTTACATCATAGTTTCTCCCTCCCCTAGTTCTCTTAGTCCATTAGTTGAACAGGTCAAGTCCTCAGGGCCTTTGCACTTGCTGTTATCTTCCTCCAGGCCCAGCTCTTCTCCATAACGTGATTCAGAAGTGACTCTATAGCCTTGCCCTAAAGAGGTACTTGAGCTTCCAGTAACTAACTATTCCATACCCCAGTGACTTTCTATCTGATTACTCATAGATCTTGGAACTATCTGCTATTATACAATTTAATTATTTTTCATTCTGCCTCCTAAAATGTAAACGCCACAAGAGTTACTACTTATATACTATCTTATAAATTGCTGTTTCACCAGTGCATGGCGCAACGTGATAGGCGCTCAATAAATATTTATTGAAAAACAAAGTGAATGGAGGAATATGGAAGCAAAGCCAGGCAAAAGTGTACATAGGTTAATCAAACTAGCCTGAGGAAAAAACACTTTTTTCCTCAAAGACTATTCTACTCAATTTGAAAAAAAAAAACTAAAACTTTGAGAAATATAGAAAACATAAAATTTGTGTGAAGTTTAAATATGAATTTAAATCTTCATTGTTATTTATCTCCTTCAGAAAGATTAAGTTTTCTTTCCAAAAAGGTGGGGAGTGTTCAGTGATGATTAAAAGGAGTCGATGTGGTTTCAAGAAACACCACAAAGTCCTGTTTTGTTATATATACTAGTGAAAGAGGTGTTTCTCATTAGCAACAGGAAGTAGACCTATTTGGTCATCATATGCTAAAAAAAATACTGATATTATTTAAAGTAAAGCACCCTTTTTATCAACATCATTTCATTCACAGTAAAGAATTTATTAAGGTTATACTGTATATATCTCCATAGTTTTAAAACTATGATTAAAGAATCACTGAGGTGGGCTACTGCAGGTGGGATACGGGAGGGATCAGCAGGTGGGGAGCTGTTCCCTAAACTGTCCCAAAAGCATCTTTAACTGTTACCTTCTAGTGTGGCATCTAGAGGAAAAGGTGAAGTTATTTATATATGTTAGACAGTCACTAATTTGGTTCATTTTCCAGAAAATAAAAGTAAAAAGAGTGAGCATTTATTGAAAGTGCCATTGCCTAATTCAAACCTTACAACATAACTAAGGGACTATTATTTTTTTGGTTTGATACATGAGAAAAACTCAGGCACAGAATTTAATGCTGTTCAGGTAACAATATTATTTCTGAGGTTGGGAAGATGGGGCTCTTAGTTAAAAACATAAGGTGTTTTACTCAAAGGGCTAATTTTCTGCAGAAAATTATGGCGGCTTTATTATTTTTCATTTCTGTTGTCATTTTTAGAGAACAACTTGTAATGGAGCCTTTACCTCTTGAGTTACCAGCTGACACCGTGCAACGCGTGGCATCTGAACTTCGATGTCTCCCTACAGATGAGAGGGTCGCCCTCCGTCTCGATGAGGAAGATAAGCTGAGGCACTTCAGGGAGTATTTTCATATTCCCAAAATGCAGGATCTCCCTCCAAGTGAGAATTCTAGGAAAAGTTTTATTTTCCTTAATCAATTGATTAATCTATTTTTGTTACTGCAAGTGTTTACCATAACTCTTTGAAAATCATTGTTCCATTATCTAATAGAGCCATTGCAATTGTCTGAAAAACAGCAGCTTCCCTGGGCTACTAAATCAACTTGTCAGCCTGCCCTAGTCTCAGATTCCTTATGTTTCCGCTCCTTTTCGGAACAAAATACTTACAGGGTGCTTTCACTGTCATCTACTTCTCTGAACAATAGATTGACTGAATGAAAATTAGAGGCAGATGCATTTACTTGTTCTCAAAGCACTTTGAGCTTAAAACAATTCCTTTTCAGTATACTATTACAATATCTTTGATTTTTATAACACCTAGTTTATAACATGATACTTGCCTTAGGGAAAATGTCATTTTGGGATTTGGTATATTAGGAGGGATTTTATGTGAATAAGACTTAGCAAACAAAACAAACAAACAAGAACAATCAATGACCAAGAAATGAAAAATTAACAATAATGGAGTAAACTGACTCTGTCCTTGGTTAGGGAAATGTTCTGTTAAAAACAAAAATTAAAAAACAAAACAAAAAAGCACACAACAAAACACAGCCCACGCAGTGTGGCTCAGTGCTTGAGTGTTGACCTGTGAATCAGGAGGTGACAGTTACATTCCCATGCATGTGCCTGGGTTGCAGGCTCAGTTCCCAGTAGGAAGCCTGCAAGAGGCAGTTGATCAATGATTCCCTCTTATCATTAATGTTTCTATCTCTCTCTCCTCTCCTTTCCTCTCTGAAATATATATATTATTATATATATGTTATTATATATATGTCAGACTATGATTCCCTCTTATCATTAATGTTTCTATCTCTCTCTCCTCTCCTTTCCTCTCTGAAATATATATATTATTATATATATGTTATTATATATATATCAGCAACTTGGCAGCACAGTATCAAAATATAAAGCAATTTTTCATATTTGGCTTTGCTCTATTTTACTTCAATGAAAAAGGCTACTAGGTTGAGTGGAATTAATCCACCAAAATTGGTTCACATACTTTACAATGGAGTCTAATTTCCTTTCTTCTTGAGATTAAGGGAGGCAGGTACAATTTTGGATATTCATAACCCAAGAGAATCAGCTAATATGATTTTAGGGTGATATTGAGTCCCATAGCTGTCTTAACTGGCTTCTTCGTTATTAGGTAACACATGGTGGCACCCTGTGGAATTACAGGATGATGAAATAAGAGCAAACCTTCTATCTAACTTAAAGTTGCTGAATATCAATTGAGAAACACATGGACACAAAGGACAGCTACATGAGACTGGATAAAACGGGGCTGCAAGTAAAGTGTTCTGAGATCACAGCAGAAAAATCTTCCAGGTCTTTCTAGAACAGTGATGGCGAACTTATGACACGCGTGTCAGAGGTGACACGTGAACTCATTTTTTTGGTTGATTTTTCTTTGTTAAATGGCATTTAAATATATAAAATAAATATCAAAAATATGTCTTTGTTTTACTATGGTTGCAAACATCAAAAAATGTCTATATGTGACACGGCACCAGAGTTAAGTTAGGGTTTTTCAAAATGCTGACACACCAAGCTCAAAAGGTTCGCCATCACTGTTCTAGAATCTAGAGCAGCAGTTCCAACCTGTGGGTCGCGACCCCTTAGGCGGTCGAACAACCCTTTCACAGGGGTCGCCTAAGACCATCCTGCATATCAGATATTTACATTATGATTCATAACAGTAGCAACATTACAGTTATGAAGTAGCAACGAAAATAATTTTATGGTTGGGTCACAACATGAGGAACTGTATTTAAAGGGCCAGAAGGTTGAGAACCACTGTACTAGAATAAAAGGGCATTTTTATCTGAATCTTAAGGGATGAAAAGAACTGTTTTTGTGTGAAAATGAGGACATTAAATCTAAGACTATTCTTTCAGCGATGGGAAGGAAGGGGCGCAGTGACCGAAGGGGCACTGTGACAGGCAGCACACAATGTGGAAACTCTCACAAATAACCATGACCCAACTGAGACAAGTGAGCTCTGGTGACCTTGCCCCAGTGTGCTCTCCATGGGCTGCCTGAGAGGTTGGATGAGGTGCTGCGTGAGGGATGAGAGCAGGATGCTGGAGTGCCACAGAGCTGCAGGTCGTCTTCTCTGCGTGCGGCCAGAACGATGAAGCTCAGCAATCAGTGCTCTAGAACTGGATGGCATTTACTGAAAATTGTCATTTCCTCACAATTAAATAAATTTATTTTACTCATTTTCATGAGTGACAAGAAAAGCAGACACAACAAAATAAGCAAACAGAAATAGTAACAAAACCTTTCCAGGAAGGGTGGGTGGTGGCATTATAGAGAGAAGGAAGAACATGGCAGGAGCACTGAGGAGAGAAAGTAGTCCATTGTGCCTTCAGGTTGGGCTGAGTTGTCTGGGAGAATGATATTAAATAATGGCCACGTCTAGTCACACACTTACGAGCAATTACTATTTCCTGGACACTAGAGGTGATGCAGTAGCGGGTGAGTGTCTTTGACTTTCTTTTCTTAAGAGGCCTTTATTCTATCCAATAGCGTTAAGCATTTGAGGTAAGACCCAACCCTGAATTTCCAGGAATAAAAAGCTGTTGAAATAAAGGGGTACACAGAAAGTTAAAATGATATTTCGGATTTTTTTTTTTGTTTTTTCTGTTACTGAACCTAACACTTATTAACTAACACAATTTTCATCCTCATGCTGAGTCACTTTCATTCAACAAATATTAATTACCTTTTCATATTCTTCCACATGCTTTGAAACGTGCTTCCTAATTCATCTCTCCCACTCCTAGCTCATTAGATTCGCAGCACAAACAACTAACAAGTCATAATATTTGCCTTGGGATCCACTGTGATCTGAGATTGCTGTGAATTCCTGGCTCTAACTCTATAGTTGGGTGAATTTTGAGAAGCAAGTAGTCTTTCAGAGCCAGTTCCTGCATGAGGAAAAGACAAATGTTGCTCAAAAATGTTTAAGGTCTTACAGCGAAGGAAAATTAGATTATGTAAAGTGAGCCTAAAATTGGGCCACAGAATGTTATTTTGACCTTTGATTGCAGACCTTTTACTCTAATGGGAATTGTTAATATCAGATCAACACAGGACTCTTTTACTAAGCTTTGAAATAAATTAATCAGAACCCAGGTAGAGATAGCATTGTGCATATAAATATTTAATTGTACTAAAGAATGGACCCTGACCTAGCTGGTTTGACTCTGTGGTTGGAGCATTGGTCCAGAGTTCAATTCTGGTCGAGGGTAGGTACCTTGGTTGCACACTTGATCCCGGACCCTTCGAGGGGTGTGCGGGAGGTAACCAATCAATGTGTCCCTTTCATATCGATGTTTCTCTCTCTCAGCCTCTCCCCCTCCCTTCCATTCTGTCAAAAAAAAATCAATGGAAAAATAGTCACAGGTAAGGATTAATAAAAACAAAAAAGAATTGACTGTAGTATCCTGATGATAGGTATAACATTAGTTTTAATCAGATATCCAATAGCAAAATAACTAAGAATATTACAATCTTGGATAAGTTATTGCTTATTCTTTTAAAGTAAAAAAAGGAAAGAAGATGAACTGATTCAATATAGAATTTAGTCTCTCTGTGCCTGGACCTTGTAGCTCCCCTGGCACCAAGCTAGGGGATATGGAACCTCAGAGGGAGGCACCTGGGTCAGTACTAACCATACGACAAGGATCCCCATGGATGAGTCTAGTGCAGGTACTACACAGACAAGTACTTGAAATAAGGTGCTTCTAAAAGAAAAGCAGAACTAGAAGAGACTATGAGAAAGAAGTCTGAGTTTAAGAGAAAAGCTCTACATATTGTAGAAGAGAATATTACAGAATTCTTAAAGGAGTGTAGGAGGTTTATCACACTGGCTCATTACAGCAATATCGTGGATGAATGTTCTATTATCAAGCTCTGTGGTTAGCCCTTATTGTCACAAGAAGCTAGGAATTTTATCAAAACAGAGAGATAACATGTCTACCAAAACCAATAAAGTCTATGAAAGTATTTGTGCAACAATCTTTGTTATAAAGCATCTAAATTTTGTGAAGCACAAATTCCTAAAACTGCAGTGTGGGTTTGAGAAGAAAGGCACCCTGATTTTCATCTGCTAAAAGAAGTACAAAGTGGCCGTTCTGGACAAGAAGTACAGTTATGCAATAAGGCCATTAAAACACCAGATATTGGCAATCCTGGCCATTTTGTGAAGCAGTATGAGCCTAGTTGTTCTAGAACTCCAAATGATACTGTTAGTGATAATGAGAAAGACTTTGTTTCCTCCATTCTACCAGGAAACAGACCAAATACAATGGGTAGAAGGCCACAACTGATCTCTCTCACACACATACAAACACACACACACACACACACACACACACACACAGCATTATGAACAAGAAAGCTGGTCAAAAAACTAACTTCAAGCAAGAAAGCAAAGAGCAAACATTAGATGTTATTGAGCAGTTAGGCAATTGCAGATTAGATAGGAGAAAGCGAAATAGTTCTTTACCAGAAAAATTAGAAGCTTCAGAAATTTCTGAAAAAAACACACAATAGTTCAGAAATAACTCTTGGTGGGCATAAGTAAGAAAAGTGCTGAGCATTTTAAGAGAAAGTTTGCCAAATCAAAACAAGTTTGGTTAGCTTTTAGTTCAGTGCCCGGAGTTGCAAGGGTAAACTTCAAGTTCGGAAGGAGACTTTGATTCAGTGGAAGACAGAAGAAACTTTGAGGATTTTGTATGGCCAGAATTACGTGTCTGTGTGTCTGAAACCCTCTTCAGCCCCTCTGGTTAAAGAAGAAGAACCTGATGATGACACAGTCTCTGACTCAGACAGTCATTCCCCTGCCTTGTGGGACTCTCAGGACAGCTTGGATGAATCTTAGGGTCTCAGATAACAGCCATTAAACTACTGCCAAGTTATGAGAACTTGAAAAAAGTAACTGAAACATTAAACCTAAGGATCAGCTCTAGCCGGTTTGGCTCAATGGATAGAGCGTCAGCCTGCGCGCGAAACAAAGGTTCCTGGATTTGATTATAATCAAGGGCCCCCGTACTTCGGTTGCAGGCTCCTCCCTGACCTGGCCCTGGTCAGGGCCCGTGCAGGAGACAACCAGTCGATGTGTTTCTCTCACATCAATGTTTCTCACTGTCTGTCCCTCTCTCTTCCACTGTCCCTAAAAATCAATGGAAAAATAGCCTCAGGTGAGGATTAACACACACACACACACACACACAAATCAAAGAAACACCTAAGGATCAAAGAGTTTTATAGAGGATGATGTTTTGTTGTTTTATTTTTATTTATTAAATATACTTTTATTGATTTCAGAGAGGAAGAGAGAGAGAGAGAGAGAGAAAGAGAGAGAGAGAGAGAAACATCAGGGATAAGAGAGAATCATTGATCAGCTGCCTCTTGCATGCCCCACAATGGGATCACAAGCCCACAACCTGGACATGTGCCCTGACCAGGAATTGAACCATGACCTCCTGTTTCATAGGTCAACGCTCAACCACTGAGCCATGCCGGTTGGGCTGGGGATGATGTTTTAGTAGAAGAAACTACCAAATCACAAGACTCAGCAGAACATGATCCCACCTTTCCATGATAGATTCAAGTTCTCAGAAACAGATTAGAAAACACATTGTACTTGCAGAAATTGAGTCAAGATTGCCTGGACATTTGGGGCCTCTTCAGATTGCATTAGGAGATATTTGCACACAACTTAAAAATCTTGTCCACATTTTTAGATCAGAATTCTAGCCACAATAACAGTCTGATGGTAACTTTTCCATCTTTTTTCCCCCCTCCTTCTTTCAATTAAACATGCTTAAAAAAAATTCTTAGCTTGCAGACTATACAGAAACTAATCGTGGGCTAGAATTGGCACACAAACCATAACTTGTCAACCCCTGGTCTAGCACACTATAAGTAGATTGTGGGATCACACTACAAATGCATTTTTAACAATAGAAGGAGCTGTCAATCTGTTTTCCAGATTAGCTGAAACATTTTTCATTGCTGTCAGCAATGTGTGAGTGCCTATTGTTCCCCATTATTACTAGCAGTTGGTATTGTCATATTTTTGTTCTTTTTTTATTTTTTTGTTCTTTTTTTAAACTTATTCTAATGTGTGTAGTAATATCTTATTTGGGATATTATATGCATTTCCTTAATAGCTAATGAAATTTAGCATTAATAGTTGTATGAGATTGTGAACTACCCTCATATTTTCTTTTTTAAAAAAAAATGTAGCTCTGGGATTTCTTTAAAACCTATTGCACCCCACTCTCATCTTTCCTTCTAGTATTTCAATGATACAAATTTTATGATTTTGTATATTGGCATAACTGCCATGTTCATTTTCTTATAATCTCTCTCTCTGTTTTTTAACCTCTGATGCAGAGATTGGATAACCGCTTTTGTTATGTCTACAAGGTCATTGATTCTTTTCTCTGCCATTTCCATTCTGCTCTTGAGTCCGTCTTGGAATTACAAAAAATGTATATATTGTATGTTTTTAAGTTATAAAGTTTCAATTTGTTTCCTTTTAAAATATTTTACTTCTCTGCTGAAACTTTCTATTTTTCATTCATTTAAATAGTAACTTTCCTCATACATCAGTATTATAATAGCTACCTTAAAATCTTTGTCTGATAATTCCAATAGCTGTGTTATTTGGGGGTTGATGTTTATTGATTCTTTTCCTGTCAGAGATGTTGAGATTGTTCTAGTTCTTATGTTGAATAATTTTGAATTTTATCTATATATTTTGAATATTCTCTTAAGAGACTTTGTGTCTTATTACATCCTATGGTTAATGTTGATATTTTTCATTTCCTTTGGTTTATGTTAGCACCCAGTCTACCCAGATAAGTTTAGTCTACAAGGATCTGCCCTGCACATAGACCACTTAGTCACCAACTTGAAATCTGGGATCAGTTCTCAATGTTTTCTTACATTGTTTAGGGTTAGATACATTCAAGCATAGTTCAGGGTGAGCTCAGGAGTTTACGTACAACTTTATATGATCATTTTCTTAAGCTCCCTCTTTGCAATAGGCCTAAAACTTTCCTGTTCCCAGAGGCCCACTTTCATTTTCTTCTGATCAAAAAACTAAAATATAGTGTACACATTTTGTTATTCACTCCTTGTGACTATACTTGCTTCTGGTAAGGCAAGAGGGCAGAGAACAAAAGCAACCAGAGTTTTCCTACATTCTTAGAACTATCCTTCCTCTGGTTAGAGAGAAATGCTTTCTTTCTCAGTGGTTTGAGTGTATGTGCAGCTGCTGCTGTTACAACTGCCACCACTGTCACAGGATTGACTGGTCATTATCATGGATGATCACAGAAAAAACTGATAGGAAAAAGAAAAAAAAAAACACTAGAATAACTTACTCACCCTCTCTTTATCTGGCCCTTAGTAATTTTCTAAGGACCAGATGTGGGAATAGTGGGCTTCTCTTGGAGCACTTACAGTCCATACACTATATAATTTGGGGTTTCAGGCTGTCTTTGAAACCAAGACAAGAGCAATTTCTCAGAGGTGGAAACAAAATAAAAAATTCAATGTCAGGTTCTGGTGGCACTTCAGATTTTGGTTTTCTCCCTTTGATAAACCTACCGACATTTGTATTTCAGACTTCGCAGATTCTAAAGTGCTACTCAATGAATTTTAGTTACATTTATTGTGTCAGAGTGGAGTGTGCTCCTCCAGGTCAAGTTGTGTCTAAGACTTCTCTAAAATATAAAAGACAAAAGATAGTTTTTTGTAGTTAAAGAGAAAAAAACTATTAAATTGAAATTATACTAAAAAAGAAAAAAACATTTATTTGAAAATATTTTTTCAAAAAGAAGAATATGTTTGTAAGCTAGTTTTTCATTCTAATAACCAAACCCAGAATTGGTCCTTAGGAATTGTGAGATGCAGTGCTGTATGTGTCATTTAATAAAAGTGATAAGTTCTGGGACCAGTAGTTTGCTTCTGGACATTATTTGTCTACCGATAAAATTTGGACCTACTTTTTCAGAGGAATATGGTCTCAGAGATTTATAGACATAAACATCAACTCTACTTAATTAGTATTCCAAATCACCAAATTCAATTCAGTATTGACAACAACAACCAAGACCCAAGCACATTAGTATCACAAGCATTTAGATTGTAACAATTTTACAATTAGCTCTTATCCAAACAAATTCATATTAGGTGCTTATAATCTTCTTGATATTACAAAGGCTCCAAATAATCAAAATACAAATGAAACAAAAACAGCTTGAATCTTTATGCTTCCCATTACTAATTGCAATACAATCAGCAACAATTTCATGTTCACCAATCTGTAAAAACATTGCATATCTTTAACAAGGGTCTTTTCTTTTCCTTTCTTTTCATGTTTCTTCTTTTTTTCTTGTTAAATTTGAGAGTGAAATCCTTAGATTTCTCAAATGAGCAGTCATAATATGTTGGAATTTTAGCCTAGGATTTCTAATCAAAGAACACTCTAATAAAACACCTAGATCTACTTGTCAATGACCTTTAAATGAATGGGCTTTCATTTTTTCATATTTATATGGAGGAAAAGATCTCTTAAATATAAATCCCTCTACATTTTTTTAAAAATATATGTTTTTATTGATTTCAGAGAGGAAGGGACAGGGAGAGAGAAATAGGAGCATCAATGATGACAGAGAATCATTGATTGGCTGCCTCTTGCATGCCCCCTACCCTGATCGAGCCTGCAACCCAGGCATGTGCCCTTGACCAGAATCAAACCCGGACCCTTCAAGTCCATAGGCCAACACTCTATCCACTGAGCCAAACTGGTCAGGGCCACTATTATTTCTTCATCATTGTTTTATATATACATATATATGTATGTAAATGTATA
>NW_006294418.1:2032366-2039664 GCF_000327345.1 Myotis davidii
AACTGTGTGGTGTATGAATTACATCTCAATAAAGCTGTTAAACAAAAGACCCAGCACAACACTTTAAAAAAGATTTTCTTTATTGGTTTTTAGAGAGAGAGGAAGGGACAGGGAGAGAGAAATAGGAGCATCAATGATGACAGAGAATCAGTGATTGGCTGCCTCTTGCATGCCCCCTACCCTGATCGAGCCTGCAACCCAGGCATGTGCCCTTGACCAGAATCAAACCCGGACCCTTCAATCTGCAGAGCAAAGCTATCCACTGAGCCAAACCGACTAGGGTTCCTCTACATTTTTAAGCAAAAAATATGAAAATCTAGCAGTCACAGCAACCAATCCCAGAATAATGCTTACCAAGGTAACTTTTGAGAAATCAATTCTTCCTTACATCATAGATCTAGGCTTTGAATCAGTTTTGCTTCTTTATATCAAGTTGTATCTTAGACTTTTGAAGTGTGTAATAAGCAGAAAGTGAAATTCCTAAATTTAAAAAAAAATCAATTTAAGCTAATTTTTATAAAAAGAAACATTTACATAAAAAATAGATAAAAATATGTTAACAAACTAGTCTTTTAGTCTAATAAGAAATCTCTAATAATGTTACAACAATAAACATTAATCATATGGAATGAATTACATTTCTGCAATTCTGATAGGAAATATTTATACTTATTTCACATTGACACTCCCGTTTAATATTGGTTTATATGTATACACTTACCTCCCATGACATATATATTAAAGACACACACTGGCATCTGATAAATAAAATCATTAACATTTGAGTTACTTTTAATAACAAACTTATTTTTAAAAATATCTACATAGACAAGTCAGCTTAAATATCCTTAGAACTCACCTTTACTTTTTGTCAAACCATTGGCTTACTTCTATATTTTCTCTTTAATTTGTAAAAACAAACAAAAAAAAACATTTTAGTTACTTTATAGTTCCTGTTTTAATCTTGCATAAATGAAACTGGTTCCTGGGTTAGACTTGGAACATATAAATAAACTAAAAGAATAAGCAAATAAAGTTTAGAGTGATGGACATTTTTAATGCAGGTAAAATGTTACTCAGAAGCAATCAAATTAATTTCCAGGATCTTGAACTTCTACAGCAATCACATTGTAACCTTTGTCAGGAGATGAGGCCTCCAGTCAAATGATTACTGACTTAATTCAGCCCATTTATGGAAAGCTAACACTCTTGAGTTCTTAGACCTTTTGAGGTCAAATAAACCTTTAAGGAGTGTGTTATGGGTTGAACTGAAGTTCCCTAAAAATTTTATGTGTTAAAGTCCTAGCCCCTAGAACCACAGAATGTGACCTCATAGGAGATGAAGTCTTTATAGATATATCAGGTTTAAATGAGGCTATGAGAGTGGCCCTAATCCAGTATGACTTATAAACGGGGGAAAATTTTGAGACAGACAAGGAGAATGCAGGGAGAACATCTGTGAACATGAAGACAGCCATTTAGAAGTCAAGTAGAGCAGCCTAGCACAGATCCTTCCCTCACAGCCTTCAGAAAGAACAAATCTGCCCTAACTGGTTTGGTTCAGTGGATAGAGTGTCAGCCTGCGAACTCAAGGGTCCCAGGTTCGATTCTGGTCAAGGACATGTACCCTGGTTGCGGGCACATCCCCAGTAGGGTGTGTGCAGGGGGCAGCTGATCGATGTTTCTCTCTCATCGATGTTTCTAACTCTCTATCCCTCTCCCTTCCTCTCTGTAAAAAAATCAATAAAATACATTTAAAAAAAAAAGAACAAATCTTCCCAACACCGTAATTTTGAACATACAGCCTCCAGAATGGTAAGATAATAAGTTTCTGTTGGTTAAAGCCCAGTTCATTGACCTTTTTACAAAACACCTAGCAATCTAATACAGATGGCCAATAGCAGGAAACTATCTCCAGATCAAGGAGGCTTGACTGACATAGAAAATTCATGAACTCCTCCAGCATGTCCAATCTGTGCCAGAATTTGGAAAATGACCTTAGGACAAGGGTCAGCAAACATTGTTTTTTATATATAATAAAGTTTAATGAGAATACATCTACATTTATTTATTTACATATTTTCCTATGGCTGTTTTTATGCTACCATGACAGAAACAAGTCCTTGCAACAGGAATTGTATGTTCCACAAAGCCTAAAACATTTACTTTCTGTTTCTTGACAGAAAAGGCTTGGTTTGCCCTACCTTGAACAAGATCATTATTTGGGTATTGTGCCAATTGGGTTTAACAGAGCAAATGCAACAAATGATCTGACTTAAACACAAAATCAAGCCCTAGCTGGGTAGGCCAGCATGTAAGAATGTCATCTCAACACCAAGGTTGTAGGTTCAATCTCCACATAGGGCACATACAAGAAGCAACCAATGAATGCATAAGTAAGTGGAACAACAAATTGCTGTGTTTTTTTTCCTCTCTCACCCCCTTCCTCTCTCTCTCTCTAAAAATCAATAAAACGAACACAAAATCACAGATCACAATTTTTTAGAGTAATTCTGGACAGGATTAAGATGGATTAAGAGGAAAGAAATAAAACCCTTATTTACTTCATCCCAAACATGAGATGGACATAAAGGCAAAGGAGGAAGATCTTCAAAAGCAAAAGAAGTAAAGGCATTAAAAAAAGAGTCAATCTTAAGACTTAGCCAATATATGGGACCCATCAAAATGGCGTGTTAATCAAGCAGAGATTTACTTTTTAAAGGGAGAGTTTGCAGTAAGCTTCATGTCCTTTGTGAAGAGACCATTAAAATGGGCGAGAAAACAAAAAGGGATTATTGAGAAATTATAAGAGTTTATGCCCAAATTGTCAACCCCTACTTCAAAGAAAAGAAATATCCTATATAATAAAGAGGTAATATGCAAATTAACCCCCACACCCTCACAAGATGGCTGCCTAGGAGGTGAAGCTTTTGACACTGACTGGCATAGAAACCAACCAATCATAACCTAATCTGGGTGAACTGCGAAGGAAGAACCTAAGGTGGGGGCTGAGGAGGGGTTTTAAGGGCAACAGCTATTTGGTGTATGGTGTAAGAAAGTGGTTCAATTTTTTTAATGACTGGTTTGGCAGTATAGTGCATATGGCTGGTTATCAGTCCAGATATAGGGATTATGTATTTTTTGTCTGCCAAGAGCATCTTCTCCTGCGGAAAAAGGCTTTTCCCGCCATTTGAGAAATTCGATCCTATATAATCTATCTATACTAATAAAAGGGTAATATGCTGATTAGACCAGGTTGACCAGCCATCTTCCAGAAGTCCAACTTCCTTCTGTACAAAGCCATGGTGGTGGGGGCTGAGGCAGAGGCAGTTAGGGGCAATCAGGCCAGCAGGGGAGGGCAGTTGGGGGTGATCAGGCAGGCAGGGGCAGTTCAGGGCGATCAGGTTGGCAGGGGAGAGCACTTAGAGGGTAGATCAGGCTGGCAGGGGAGAGCAGTTAGGGGTGATCAAGCAGGCAGGCAGAGGATTAAGGGGCAATCAGGCAGGCAGGCAGAGGCAGTTAGGAGCAATCAGGCAGGCAGGCAGGTGAGTGGTTAGGAGTCAGTGGTCCCAGATTACAAGAGGGATGTCCCTGATTGGAGAGGGTGCAGGCTGGGCTGAGGGAACAACCCCCTGCACAAATTTCATGCACTGGGCCACTAGTTGAGTCATAATTTCTAAAATGCAGTGGAATTTACTTTTCTCAAACATCTTCCACCTGGAACAATTCACTTCTCAACCTGACAACCCTTTCATGCTGATACCTGTAAGATGAGTCACGCATTTCTCAGGTGACAAACAAAGGAGAAAATGCTCAAATATGAGTCAGTTTACCACTATTAAAATCTCAGGATGTTGTGCTGTGAATATTTTTTGTGACTTTTTTGCTACTGTTGCTGCTTATAATTGTAAAATTTTCATTTTTTACTGTACATTTCTTTTTCTTTTTGTTAAATTTTCATTTGCATTTCATGCCCTTTTTGCTTTTAAAGTATTTATTTCTAGGTTAAACAGTACAATAGACATGTATATAAGAAAGGTTAAAACAGGGAATCATTTGGGAGTCTGGAATTGGATTAATTCAATTTACATTATTTTTAATGGGAAAAAATGATTCCATTTCAAACAGCCCTTTGGAACAAATTAAGTTGGAGAAACAAGGTTCCACTGTATATATTTTGGGAGAATACCAAATCCTCAATAGGTTAAAAATTTTTCAACAGACAGAAAATATCCTGAAGAACAAGAATGACTGGTTGAAGTCAGTCCAGACTTGACTTTGGAACAAAGAATAAATGCAGTTAATGTTTTTGTAAAGGGAACTCTCCCAAGGCCATAAGCACATAGTGAATAAACCTTCCAACAAAACCCACAAGATGTTTAGTTGTGTAACAGCCAAGCTCTGGCACTGAATCAGTTCTCATCTAGAGGTCAAATTCTCATGGATGTTTTCCAGAAGACTCTAGACTTGGATTCTAGATATAAAAGAACAGAGAGACCTGCAGATTCCTCTTCTGTGTTTGGGGTTTGGAAGTGCCAAGACAAGGCCCAGCTGTGAAGCAATGCAGGCTGCTGTTGACACTTAGGCCTTCTTTTGGAAGCTTTGATGCTCTTTGATCCAGCAGCAGTTTGTTAGGTTTTAGATTGCAAAAGAACAGGCCATTCATATGCAAAAGCCTCTGCTCACAGCTTGGGTGGGGTTGTAAATTGGGTGGGGCAGGTTCTCAGGTAATCATCAGGGTGGAGCAAACCGCAATGGCTGCCAATCTGCTCTGCCTCAGAGAGGTCCTGGGGTCTCTGTGTCCAGCAGTACTGTGCAGGAAGAATGATCGCTGCAAGCACCCCTGTGAGAAAGCCGCCCTCTCGTTCCTGTCCCGATGACAGAAGCCCAGTTTCTCCCCATTTGAGTCTGGGTCCCCAGAGTCTCACCCCCTGAAACTGGAGTTCAGAGCAATTGGGAGCTTGTATCTCCCTCCTGATTGAAAAAGACAACAGCACACCCAGTTGCCAGCCCTTTTCACGAACGTCTCTGTACCTCCGCATTTCCGCACCTACGCACCTCCTACCAGTCTCAATGCACTTTTCTCTTTCCTTCTAGCTGTAGAACTTCCACTCAGCCTGCCTTTACGTGGTTCTGGATGATATCTGTTTTGTCTTTTAGCTGTAGTTTTGATGTGGTTGTGTGAGGCAGCAAGTACAGGTGTTTACCTATGCCGCCATCTTGGTTCCCTCTCAAAGATTCTTTATTGCTATCACTTGATTTCTATATCTCCTCCCTTATCAAGTTATCATAGCTTTTGTTTCTTACAGTTACTTATGGGACAGTGGGAGAGAGGTGTGGTTGTACAGTAGATCTGTATTATGGTGGGAGGTTGTTCTTCCCAACTTCAGGTGCCCCACTACCTATTTGTCTGTAAAAGAATCAGCAATGAAAGAACAAAAATAATGGAATGGTGACAGAAATCTCAGTTGTTGCCTCCTCATCTTTGATCATTGATGGGGCTGACACACACAGGACATGTTCTGTCTTTATTATGTACTTATTTGAGTGCTTAGTTGAAATTTGACCCATGATACATCAATTTAAACCCTTGAATTATACATAAATTATTTCAATATTTGTTCTTTAGGTCAACAAAGTACTGCTAATGAATCCATTTAAATGTGTGAACAATATTTACAGCTTTTTTACTGGGTCAGGCTTAAGAGATGACTGTGGAAAAGAGGCACAGTATCCATAAAAGTGATCAGCATTAAATAGATGATATGTCGTAAGAAGCCTGGAGAGGTTTAATTGGGTATTCTAAAGTAAAGACAAATATATTGGCAAATGATGCAAATGAAATATTAGCCAGAAGGTACCTTATTTCCCCATAGAATTAAGAAAACATTTAGTAGAACACAATTACAAACTCCTGCATTTCTAGGCTATAGTTTAAGCCAGTGGTCAGCAAACTGTGGCTCCGGAGCCACATGAGGCTCTTTGGCCCCTTGAGTGTGGCTCTTCCACAAAATACCACGTGCGGGCATGCACATACAGGGAACATTGTGGAGTGAAAGAAGATGTAGTGATAAGGCTCGCAAGCCACATGCAGCTCTTTGGCCCCTTGAGTGTGGCTCTTCCACAAAATACCACGTTCGGGCATGCATGTACAGTGCTATTGAAACTTCGTGGCCCATGCGCAGAAGTCGGTTTTTGGCCTGGACGAGTCTATTTTGAAGAAGTGGCGTTAGAAGATGTGGGGGGTGTCGGTTGGGTGATGGGAGATGTGGCACAGGCAGGCCTCAGGATACTCAGCGCGGGGGAGGCGCGTGCTATTCATGCACGAGTTGAGGATGGGAGAGTTGGAAGGGGTTGACCTCAGCGAACGTACCTCAATCAGATTGAGGACATTTTAGCAAAGGCCAGCTTAGGAGTACCCTAATTAAGTTAATAA
This sequence comes from Myotis davidii, assembly GCF_000327345.1. Classification (NCBI taxonomy): domain Eukaryota; kingdom Metazoa; phylum Chordata; class Mammalia; order Chiroptera; family Vespertilionidae; genus Myotis; species Myotis davidii. The sequence continues at coordinate 2,038,803 of NW_006294418.1, forward strand.
CAATGTACCTACCTATATAGTTTAAGTTTAAAAAATTTGGCTCTCAAAAGAAATTTCAATCGTTGTACTGTTGATATTTGGCTCTGTTGACTAATGAGTTTGCCGACCACTGCTTTAAGCACATGGATTAGTTTGCTTATGAAACTGCATTTGTTGCAGTCAAGGGAAACTTACAATACAGACAAATCACTAAAGTTCTGATTTATTTGAATAAAAAGTAGATATAGAGAACAATCTTTGTCTATATATGTACTAATATATGTGTATAGATACAGAGAATGAAAAAATGTAACAATATATCTATTTTATATATATATACATTATATATAATATATATGTATATATATTATATATATAATCATTTAGACTTTTTTTAATTTGGCATATCTACAACATCAATTAATTCAGAGGGTTAGTACTTGCCTGAATTCTGTTAACTTTTCACTCTGGCTGGATAGGCTGATATAATTCCTCTAAAAATACTGTTTTTAAATCTTTTCTAATTTCTCTTGGTATTTATGATTGGAAGTAATTGATAATTTAGATTTTCTCATGGAGCAAAATATATATGAAAGACCTCAAGAAATGATTCTATAGGTGTAATTATTTTAAAATATAGATGAAAAAGATTATTTTTTACAGAATCTGATGTAATCCTTGGGAGGAATTGAAATTATTTATTTGTGTGTTTGTTTATTTTTGTTAATACTCACCAAAGGATATTTTTCCATTGATTTTTAGAATGGAGAGGAGGGAGAGAGACAGAGAGAAATGTTGATGTGAGAGAGACACATTAATTGGTTGTCCTGCATAAGCCTCAACCAGGGCTGGGTATTGAGCCTGCTACCTAGGTACATGCCCT
>NW_006294418.1:2039950-2052146 GCF_000327345.1 Myotis davidii
TGGGGACCAGTGGGGTCAGGCCGGCTGAGGAGAGGGGCCGCGGGTGGTTTGCTGGCCAGCTCCAATCAGGGTGGGGGTTGCCCACTCGGAGGCAGGGCCGGCCGGGATGAGGGGCCACGGGCATTCTGTTCCACCGTTCAGTCAATTTGCATATTACCCTTTAATTATATAGGATGACTAACAAGGGAGTTAACATTTGGGATTTAATTTAGTAATTTTATGATTAGTTCTTGGCTAACCTCTATCACAGTAATTTTTTTGTTTTTTAATATATTTTATTGATTTTTTTTTTTTTTTTACAGAGAGGAAGGGAGAGGAACAGAGAGTTAGAAACATTGATGAGCGAGAAACATCAATTAGCTGCCTCCTGCACATCCCCCACTGGGGATGTGCCCGCAACCAAGGTACATGCCCTTGATCGGAATCAAACCCGAGACCTTTCAGTCCGCAGGCCGACGCTCTATCCACCGAGCCAAACCGGTGCTGGCGATCACAGTAATTTTTATAAATAAGGAAATAAAAACTGTTGGGAAGAGGATTCGGTTAAGTAGAGCAGAAGGCACTTTCCTCCCCACACTGAACACGATTATTAAGAAGATGCTCCTCTTGGGCTGAGCTAAGCAGCTTTCCTGCTCCCATGCCGGGGTCTTAAATCGGGATCTCTTCTCGAGAGATCTGTTCTACTTTTACTTTTCTGCCTATGAAACTTTTCACACATTCTGTTTACCTGAATGCTTATCCTCTTTAATCCCAACCTTCTCAAACGTACTGATTTTCCCTCCTGAAAATCCATTGCATTAATAGGCAGTTTAAGGATATCTATTTTCATCAGTTTCATATTCTCAGCGATATTATAAATCCCTCACCTTATCCACTTCTTATCGTTCCCCCGTGTTAGGTCTGATCGAACAACTGAATCCAAATAATTGAATTGATACCCCTCCCACTCCGGGAACTGCCTTTAGACTGCTTCACAACTGACATTCCCTTTCACTTAGACCACATTCCACTTGCTAAGACCATTATTTTTCTCCTCCAGACCCACCCAGAGAATTCTCTGCCCAGAAAAAGCCCGCCTAGAATCTTTAAAATCTCTGACTCCCTGTACCTAGGGGCTGGTGCCATTTGGAGGCTCATCCCATCTGGTTTCCCAGATGACCTAATAAATTCATTTCTTTACCCCTGTCGGCCTTGTGCATTCTTCCTTCGGTAATCCTAACACCCGGTAACTACCGATAAAGCTGAAACTAGAAATGTCTTCAAAATGTTTTTAACTATTTAAAAATTTTATGTTATTTAAAGTTATTTACATATTTAAAATATTAAAAATTAGTAGAAATATTTTAAAACACTTTCTGATTCTTAGAATCTAAAAAAGTAGTTATGAAGAGGGAGCCAAGCTTGAAGGTTAGAAACAAACAATTCAGGAGGATGAAACCAAGCCATGTAAGAACTCGAAAGGCAAGACATTTGGCTCTTATAGAAACTCAGAGTGTCTGCCCCATCTTCCTTTATTCTCTATGTCTTTGGTCTTTCACATTGGGAATAGTATCTGTCCTGTTAAGTTAGTTTACGCTGAGTGTGCAAATGATCACTTCCACAACTATTGGAGAACACTGCAAGGTTCTTAATTTTAGTGGTTAGAAATATAAATTCACAACTTATTGCCAAAAATTATAAGGTTTATATAATTTATTAAGCGTGTTATAACTTTATCTGCATAACCTTTATGTACACATTGGAAAATACATATCACTACATTTAGAAGCATTTTGCATTAGCAGGTTTTAGTATTTTAAAAAATGAGGGTCAGAGTTAATAAAAATGATTAATATTCATTTTTGGCTTTAATGTAAAAGAGAGCAGAGAATTAAATTGAATGAATTTGAACTTCAGAGGATGTCCTTGCCTCTTGGATAGTCAATCAGCTAGGCTGTGCATTTTTATCCTCAAGGCATTTTAAAAAATGCTGTCTTGCTATCCTATTCATGATTCTCATACTTTATTAAGGGACTGGTTGGTTATTTTCAAGACTTTGAAGTTATATTTCAGGAAAGTGTCTCTGCATAATACTTACCCTTCTATTGTTACCTTTTAACTTTACATTTTACCCCATGACAATAGAATATTACATAACCTTAAAACCTCTTATCTAATTTTCATTAGATGATTCAGAAAGGAAATACATTTTAATGCTTCAAACAAGTCAAACTAAATAAAAAAAATATTTCTTCTGAGGAAAAGATTAGGTAGCTGGGTTTTTTTGTTTTGTCTTTGCTTTATTTAGCTATTTGTGCTTTAAGTGGAGGTGGCCACGTGAACACCATGGCTCTGCCTGCCCACGGATGTTGGTTGAGTAGTGTTTGACGTGCAACTCTTGTGTCCTCCTACCCCACTCCCCAACTTCAATCTCAAAAGTGTTCATTATTTCTTTGCTCCTAAATATTTAGTTTAAAATCCCATGCTGAGGTTCTGTTGGGAGCAAAGCTTTTCATTGGGGACCTCTTGACTAGTGAGCAGCCTCCAGGTTAACTGGAGAAGAGTGCATTTCACATGCTCACAGAAGCACTGTCCGAGGAGTGATTCCCTGAGCAGCCAGGAGTACAGCTTATATACCAGATGAGCAAAAGGACATAGCTTTGGGGCTTCGTGGGAAAGTAGGGAAGGCTCCACAGGCCTTTTCCTCCTGATGATAATGTGCGGTGCCCTTCCTAGCTGGGAGCTCCTCAAGAGAGAGATTGATGGGAACTGAATTTGCAGCCCCGCCCTGGACAGTGCCACCCTCTCTGTGAGGGGTTCAATGGCAGCTGTATATTTGGGAGGCTCTGCTTAAGTTTAGATACTGTTTCTTTATTTGACTACAGTTTGTTCACATGCTTCGGTTTAAAGTAATCTTCATGCCACTCCAGTGGGTTGTTGTACATTGAAGTTGCTTAACAGGGAAAAATAATATTAACAATTTATAATCTTAATGGTAACATAAAAATGAGAGTGCTTTCACTGAAATATTGCTCTGGGATAATGAGATCAAGTCTTTGGCCATCCATGACCTGTAAGGTAGGAAATGCCATTTGGCTCATGGTCGTCATTTCCCATGACTTCATCCTTTATGGCCTATTACAGACATACTACCTACCTAACTACAAAATAAACCATCACTGGTCATAATGTAGCCTGATCTTATAATTTATATGGTACTGTCTTTGATTCTTATGCAAAGGAAAGGTCGAGAATAGAAGCATCCTTGAAATATTTCAGGATCCAGCTGATTTCTTCTAAAACTTCCAGATATTCAAGACAAAACTGAAAATAAACTACTTACCTTTTGTTTTGTTTTTTTTAATTCTTATTACTGTTATTTCCCAATATCATTTTCAACTTTGAAATTTCTAAATTAGATTAATAACATTTACTTTGGAGAATGCATTTGTTTTGTGAAGTAACAATCTATACTAATAAAAGGGTAATATGCTAATTAGACCAGATGACCAGACATCTTCTGGATGTCTGACTTCCTTCCAGACAAAGCCACAGTGGCAGGGGCTGAGACAGAGGCAGTTAGGGGTGATCAGGCTGACACAAGGGAGCAAGCAGTTAGGGGGCAATCAGGCCAGCAGGGGAGAGCAGTTAGGGGGTGATCAGGCCAGCAAGGGAATGCAGTTAGAGGCGATCAGGCAGGTAGGCAGGTGAGCGGTTAGGAGCCAGCAGTCCCAGATTGTGAAAAGGATGTCCGACTCCCAGTTTAGCAGTTGGACATCCCCCGAGGGGTCCCAGATTGGAGAGGGTGCAGGCCGGACTGAGGGACACCTTCCCTCCCCCTCTGCAGTGCATGAAATTCATGCACAGGGGTGGGGGGGGAGTCCCTCAACCTGTGGGGGAGTGCCCTCTCTCAGTTCAGGAACCATCAATCAGACATCCTTAGCACTGCCATGCCAGCCATGAGCCCCTGCTTCTGGCTGAGCAGCACCCCCTCTGTAGGAGCACACTGACCACCAGGGGGAAGCTCCTACATTGAGCATCTGTCCCCTGGTGGTCAGTGCACATCATAGTGACCCGTTGTCCTGCTGTTCGGTCAATTTGCATATTAGCCTTTTATTATATAGGATACCAAAATAGAAAACATTTAGGGTGATTTGACCCATTTGATATATAATTATTATCAGCAAAATGGACTTATAACAGTAAGAACCAATAAGATCAATAAGCTTGGACCCTGTTGATCTGCTAAAATGGATAGGCAATAAGCTTAAAGAATTTTTAGAACATTTTATATTAAATATTTACAAATGGCCTAGATTATTTAAAGGAGAATAGTAGGGGATAATTATCATAGTGGTAAAGTTCAGCTAGAAGGGAACCAACAATCGGTTGCTTTTTGTATGAATTGAACCCACAACCTTTGGGTGTACGGGACAAGGCTCCAACCATCTGAGCCACCTAGCCAGGATCAAACCTGTAGAGAATTTTTATGAGTTTATTTGAGCCAAATTGGCAACAGTTGCTGGGAAGCAAAATCTCAAAGGATTGAGAAAATGGTCTAGTGAATGGCAGTTTTGCACCTTCATTTATGCATTAAAATTAAAGGAGGATGTGTAAGAGGGTTACATGAAATTTATTGGTAGTAGACTAGGGAGGCAGGAGAAAGCAAAGTGGGGAAATCTCTAAGACTAGATAAAAAGTAAATGGATAGACATCCTTTCCTTTTATATTTGCAGGTATAGGGTAGTTAACAATTAACATTTACAGGACCCTGAGATGGTATATGGAGAACAAGATAATAATGAGGGGTTTCTTGGTCTTGTGCCCTGGTGGGAGATTGTGTCCTGATGGGTCTGAAGAAAACTGGGGGTTACTCTGATATTCTAATGGTATGTTATCACAGATGCAAAAAGACAATAGACAGGCTTAGTTAAAGATGGGCCTTTGTCCAGAAAGATATCAGGTTAGGACATGACTAACTGCTGTGACTAACTTTTAGTTAGGAAATTTTAACTTCAGACATGCTGATATAATTACTTTGGGCCTTTGAGTTTGTAAGATCACCATGCAGGCCTCCCCTGAGCTTGTCAGGTTTTTTCATGCACAACCCCAAAAAGTGATGCAGCCCTGGCCAGAGTTGGTTAGAGCATTGTCCCAATATACCCAGGTGTGGGTTTGATCCCCAGTCAGAGCACATGTAAGAATCAGCCAATGAATGCATAAGTAAGTGGGACAACAAATCCACCTCTCTCGCTCGCTCACTCTATTTTTTTTAAATCAATAAAAAAGCGATGCAATTAGAGAACTTATATATTATCTCAACAGGGGACAAGTGGGGAGATATAGGCCACACTGGGGAGAGTAAATAATTTTTAGAAAAGACAAATGAGCCCTTGGAAGAATAGATGGGAGGTGTGATAGTTTGTGACTGTATTTCTGGGTGTGGTGTTGACTTCTACTCTCTGTCCTGTGACAAGAGCCCATTTTCCCTGTTGATGAAACTCCTGGGAGGGGATTTATGGCAGTTGAGTTAGTTTCCTTTGGAAGATCTGTTTTCAGGCAGGTTAAGGGGAGTTCAGAGACAGCCTCTTCATGCACTTGCTGTTTTTCAAGTGCCTTCAGCTCAAAGGAATCCCGTGCCAAAGAGGAAAATGTTAGTGTGGCGTAATCTGCCAGCCTTCGGTATGAATAAGAGAGTACATAGTGTAACATGTTACAAAGATTTCCTGATTTCAGTGTTAGAGATCAGCAGTTGGGTCACAGGGGAACAAAGGTTTGTGATATGAAGACTGCAGATTCATATTTATTGAGGGGAGAGCTTTTCAAAGCAGGGCCACTTTTCATTTTGCAGGATAACTAAAGCATAGTCCTATTTCAAAGAGGGTCTACATATCTATTAGGACTCTAATTATATTTTATATCCTGAAATCTAATTTCATGAGCAAATATTGCCTCATGTACATCTCACAGAATACCCCATTCATGCCAGGGGAGGAAATGTCAGGGGAGGGCCCAAACCGAATGACCAGCAATATGAAAGGTCAGGGTGCTGTAGGCACCTGAAACACCAGAAAAAGGTGTTTGGACAGCCCCTGGAGGCGAAGGGAAGAAAAAGGGTTGTACCCTGTTCTTGTCATGCTGATGAGAAAGAATTCAAAAACGAGTGACCCCCTGAGGGTGGCATTGTAGTAAAGCAAATTTATTACAGAAATAAAGCAAGTAAATTTATTAAAGAAGAAAAGCAAGCAAATCTATCAAAATACGTCTGGCTTATGAAGCACAGACAGACTTCCCAACTAGTTTGAGAAGCGCTGCCAGGTAGAGGTTTGGCTTTTTATATTTTTCTGTCCATAGGTTTTTAAATTCCTCTGCCGGATATCTTGGTACAGACTAGATCTCAAAGTCTCCCTTTTTTTTAAAATATATTTTATTGATTTTTTACAGAGAGGAAGGGAGAGAGATAGAGAGTTAGAAACATCGATGAGAGAGAGACATCGATCAGCTGCCTCCTGCACATCTCCTACTGGGGATGTGCCTGCAACCAAGGTACATGCCCTTGACCGGAATCGAAAATGGGACCTTTCAGTCCGCAGGCCGATGCTCTATCCACTGAGCCAAACCGGTTTCGGCTCAAAGTCTCCCTTTTACTTTGTTTATGGCTTCCCAGAATTTATGAGAAGTGTTTGGTGAATTGATTTTGACAAGCTCTGAGCCTGCTGGCTTCTCTGTTTAAACTTCCCCAAGTGGCTGACTTCTTTGTTTAGTGGGTGAGATAAGCTCTTCCTTCTTGCCTTCCCCCCGCCCCCCTCCTGCCTTGGCAGTTCCAGGGTGATTTATGCTATGTATTCTCTGGTTAGGGATACGAAGCCTTAAAACTCCCCCTCTTTTCCTTCAGTCTTTGGTTAGTGAGGAGAGGTATTAGCCATTTGTTGTCAAGGTAAGGTTTTGCTGCAAACTGGCTGCAAGCTGTCCAAACTGTTTGGCCTTGTTTCATTTTCTTGTGTCAGTTTCCCTATTCCACTTGCTTAGGAGTGTTCCTAGCTTCTTACTGCCCTGTCACAGGGGGTCTACAGTGCAGGACCAGCAGCAATATGCTTTGCTTAGGGAAGAAAGGTCACCCTAGGGCAGGGGTGGGCAAACTTTTTGACTCGAGGGCCACAATGGGTTCTTAAACTGGACCGGAGGGAAGGCTGGAACAAAAGCATGGATGGAGTGTTTGTGTGAACTAATATAAATTCAAAGTAAACATCATTACATAAAAGGGTACGGTCTCTGCAGGACCAGCAGCAATATGCTATGCTTAGGGAAGAAAGGTCACCCTAGGGCATGGGTGGGCAAACTTTTTGACTCGAGGGCCACAATGGGTTCTTAAACTGGACCGGAGGGAAGGCTGGAACAAAAGCATGGATGGAGTGTTTGTGTGAACTAATATAAATTCAAAGTAAACATCATTACATAAAAGGGTACGGTCTTTTTGTTTTTTTAGTTTTATTCATTTCAAAAGGGCCGGATCCCACGGGCAGTAGTTTGCCCACGGCTGCCCTAGGGGCAAGGTTCCAGCCTACCTTTGCCCCTTGCTAGCTACCCAGGTCTTTCCAGAAGGTGACTTCAGTACCTGGCCCATTGTTCCTAATCTGCTCATGCCCATCTAACTGCCTTCTACACTGGTTAATTCTCTCCCATTCTCTCTTCCTTTCCAGTATTTGTAAATGAAGATTGCAACTATGCTGCAACTATTTTAAACAGTTTTGAATGAGAGCAATATAATATTTTTCTTAACTTTAATAGAATGTTTATAACTGCACTGTAATCGACATCAGTTCTTCCTAATGACAGACCACTTTGCTTTGAGTTTATTTGGGTAACACTTTCTAAGTACATTTTTACTACCCCAGGCTAGTAGCCTGACAAAATGAAGAAGCAGACTCTATGAGTGATATTTTAAAGGGACGGAAATGCCAAAAGCATTGCAGGGAGAAACATATCCTTAAAGATTATTACCCCTACCACAGTGTCTACCGGAGTGAGAAGTAGGTGGCATAATATTCTGAGTTATAAATTCTCTGAGGCAGAACATAGAATTTTACTACCTAAATGTAATAAGATGTATTGTGCTATCAGTGAAGGCCATGGAGCTCTGTGTGATTAAAATAAAAAAGGATCCAAGTATCTGCCTTTAACTACCATTTAATGATAATGATTTTTGTCTTTAGCATTTATATTGGGAGTCGGTGGAGCCAAGCTGCAGGCTATCTAATAATAATATGAATAATAATAACTAACAATTGCCCTTCTCTTCCTCCTTAGATCTTATAGTTTATGTTTATTTCCAAAGGAAGTCCTCTCCCTTCATCTCAGTTAATATGGTAATTGAAATATTAGTTTTAAAGTTGTGTTGTACACCACATGCCCTGTGAAAGGAGTTTTAGCATTAGATTTACATTTGAAAAGAAGACTTAGAAAAGTGCTACTGGGTACCAGTCTTTTTTGCTTGTTTATTTTCCATGGCAATCCTTTAAGATATATATTATCATCCATCTACTTTTACAAAGATGGGAAATTAAGCCCGATAAGCTTCTAAAAATATAGTCTCTTAACTAGCAGTGACCTAGAACTGGCTCAGACCAGGTGATAAAAGCCCACTGTTAAATTTTCAGGATTTTTGTTGATACTGTGAAGTCAGTACCTTGGGGGTATTCACACCACGGAAATTCGAAAACGTTATAAAACAGGATTCCTCTTCTTCAGTTTGTCCACTGTTCTCGAGGGAAGACAGATTAACAAGATAAAAACAAACAAATTTTTTACATGTATTTCTCATGAGAATCTGTGATACCCAGGGAAAAATGAATAACTCCCCAAGGTGACTTAGAATTCAGGCTTAAATCCCATCTTAATATGGAAAGGGGAGGGGGAGAGTACTTGATTTTTGGGAAAGATGAATGAGTCTGTGAATAATAGATGGGAGGTATGAAGTTTGCAACAAAGTTTGTCTGGGTGTGGTTTTGACGTCTAATCTCTTCTGTGACAAGAGTCAGTCTTCCCTGGTTGATGAAATTCATGAAGAGGGAATATATGGAAATTTATGGAAGAAGACTTTTCTAAATCTTCTTTTCTAATGTAAATTCTCCTCTTTCAGAGGATTTATCTTTAGGCAGATAGGAAAGTTTAGAGACAGTGTCTCCCTGCAATTGATGTTTTTCTGGTGCCTACAACTCAAGATAATATACCACAGAGATATATTTGGGGGAAGCATATTCTGCTACCCTTCACCTATGAGAACAGGTTTACCCAATGGCCACTGCCAGTTTATAGAATTTCATTCATAGTCTACTATACAAAAAAACCACATGGTTATTCTATTCTTTTTCCCAAGTTTACATAGTTTGTGAATTTATAAAAATTAAGAGCAATTGAATTAGGAAATACAAGTTTGTAACACCACCCCCACCCCTTCTCCACTCCCCTTCCCAACCTTGACCCTTTGTTTTAATTTCTTCTATATTTTTTCACATGTATTTATTTGCCTTCCTCATTTGATGAAAACTTTTTGAGAGTTGAAGTTCTCTTTTGTATGTTTTTGTTTGTGCATTATACCTACAGAGAGACTTACTGGAATGATGAAATTAAGTTGAAATATGATAGAATACATTTCTAGAAATAGGTCAAGATGTAATATTGGCTTTGATTATTGCCAAGTTTCATTCTTGAAACTTGAGTATAGTTATACCTTATACACTTCCATTTAATTTATAGATTATAGCTACATTTTATAATTGGCTTTTATAATAATTTTAGTCTTTAGCTTCAAAAAGTAGGTAGGTTTTAGTATAGATACTGCATATGCTATAGGTATACAAGTAGAGTATTCAAATAGTGCTGAAATTCTCAAAAAAAAGTATCTTAGATTTAAAAAAAAAAAGTAATGAAATACTCTATGGACAATTTCTTCTACCCCCACCTCCCAGAAAAAGTAAATCAAAGAAATTTTTAAGTAAGTTAAAAAACAGAGTTCTCAAGTATTTGGTTTTAGAAAGCATGACTTCATATAATTATTAGAATATTTCAAAACTCATTTAGAATTGCTCCATTGCTAATGCTGATGTTTGAAAAATCATACACACACACACAAGCTAAGAATGTTTATGTCCCTTTTTAATTTCAGGGGAGCCTGTGGTCATGACATAGGGAAACGACCTTGGATCACAGGAGATGAGACTATTGCAGGTCTTATGACTGACATTGTCGGTGAGTACAAAATAATTGTTTTCCAAAAGATTTATAAACACCTTATTATTTAATTATAAACAGATGATAAAGACAACATCTTATTAAAGAACATCCTGATTTTCCATCTTAATTCATAACAGTAAAGAGCAAGCATAATTGAGAACTGATTGCTATAGAGAATATAACTAGGTTTGGTACAGAAATAAAAAGTTATTACTTTTTCTTGTATATATTAAAATTAATATTTACTCCCCAGCGAAAAACACATGCACTGCATTAATTTATAATTAAACAAATTTTATAAAGATCGACTTAAATGAAATCTCTAAGATTTCATATATGGTAAAATAAACACTAACCTTAATGTGCTAAGGCCTAAAACACCAATCAGTTTTGGGCTCATTTTAATTTAATCAATGGTGATTTGTTTAACATTAGACTGAATATTGTTGAAAATAATATTGTTTATGCTATTTTTTGGGTCTATAATGTGTTTCCTAAAGTGAGTTATGTGTAGTGTTAGTGGTATTCAAGATAGTTTTAAATGGTAAATATATTTGAAAAATAGTTATTTAACTGGGTTCAATATTCAGTATTGGCTGAGATTTTATATGAAATTTAGTGTATTAAACAAAAAATAAAATGTAAGCAATTTGAATGGTGTTATTTGGAAATATATGGAGAATTTAGGAAAACCTCAACTTTCAAAAGGTTTTTTTAAACCTACACTCTCTTATAGGCAAGTATACAAATATCTGTGTTTCACCCCAGTTGTATCTTGGCCAATAATTAGAAGATAAAATCAACTTGAGGTGGGGCAAAAATGGAATTAGAGTGGGGAAAGCTGGGTGGATTAAGCAAAATAAAAAAATATATTTTCTCACAGCGCAAGAGCCAAGTCCGGCTCTGGTTTTGTTCCAGAAGTGAGATGGCACCAGATGTTGGACTGGGAGGAACAGATTGGACTTGGGCTCAGCAGCCTCAGTGCCTGGGTTCTGGCTTGGAAAGAATTCAGAGCCAAGAACATTTATTTGGAAAAACACAGAGGTAGAAGTAATTCATAGAAAAAATGGCCTTAGAAAATAAGTTATAGCGGCAAAGGAAGGGCTCTTGGAGCTTGAAAGTGATGAAGAGAGAAGGAAAAGACACGGGTGCTCCCAGGAGGGAGAGATCTAGTCCTTCCTCCTAAGGCAGCGGTTCTCAGCCTGTGGGTCGCGACCACTTTGGCGGTCGAATGACCCTTTCACAGGGGTCGCCTAAGACCATCCTGCATATCAGATATTTACATTACGATTCATAACAGTAGCAACATTACAGTTATGAAGTAGCAACGAAAATAATTTTATGGTTGGGTCACAGCATGAGGAACTGTATTTAAAGGGCCAGAAGGTTGAGAACCGCTGTAGGGTTTTAAGAGTGCAGATTTTAGAGGAGTTTCAGGGGATGATCTCAATAGAATATACAGCACCTTTACAGGTATGTCTTTTCAGGGTCTAGGACTCTACTGATTGATTGGTCAGACCAGGGCAGGGAGTCATTATTCAATGCAGCTGGCTCTGAGGTCAGCCCTGGGGTCTCTTGCCTGGTTTTGCTGCTTTCCTCAGCCTGGAGCTGAAATACAACTGACGCGTAGGTGTTATCTCTAGGGAGGAAATGTCAGGGGGTCCAAACCTCTTAAGCAGCCATTGGCTAGGGGAGGAAAAGTCACCATGGGGGCAAGGTCCCTCCTACAACTGATTGCTCATTATTGGGCACCTCGGCTTTCCACCCTGGTGACCTTCTTTCTGTACCTGGCCCCTCAGCCTACCATGGTAACATCCTATATAATAAAGAGGTAATATGCAAAGTGACCATGACTCCCTCACACAAGATGGCCACCCTCATGTGGGCACAAGATGGCTGGCAGGGGAGGGCAGTTAGGGGCGACCAGGTCTTCAGGGGAGGGGAATTGGGAGCGACCAGGCCAGTAGGGGAGGGCAGTTGGGGG
>NW_006294418.1:2052162-2053748 GCF_000327345.1 Myotis davidii
CCCTGAGGGGTCCCAGATTAGAGATGATGCCAGCTCAGCTGAGGGACACCCCACTCCCCACCTCCCACCCCCAGTGCACAAATTTTGTGCACCGGGCCTCTAGTTAAAAAATAAAATTGAAATAAGTACAAACCGGAAATATAGCCATTGCTGAAAAAGGAGCAAGTAGAAACCCATCTAGAAGGGCAGTAGTTTTGGCAGCAGCCATGGAGTCAGGCAGACACGTAGGGTGTGAAGCCAGGACTGTTCCAGGAAGCCCCAGGGTGAATCTTCACAGCCTTAGATGCCTGGGGCTGGGACTGAAGCCCAGATTTTATCAGCCAGGTAGGTCAGTTGAGTTCTTGGGAACACAGCACTTGATCAGCTGTCAGCATTATTTAGACAGTGTTCTCAACCTTCCTAATGCTGCGACCCTTTAATACAGTTCCTCATGTTGTGGTGACCCCCAATTTCATTGTTACAAATTGAACATAATTAAAGCATAGTGATTAATCATAAAGAATATGAAATTATATATGTGTTTTCCGATGGTCTTAGGCAACCTCTGTGAAAGGGTTGTTTGACCCCCAAAGGGGTCACGACCCACAGGTTGAGAACCACTGATTTAGAGGCTTGTGTATTCTAATGTAGGAAACTACCTCCCAAGCACAATCCTGAATTGTGCTTAAAGATGTGTTAAGTAGTTTTTCAATGATACTTTCATTTTTGTTGATTGTTTTAGAAGCCACTTACTAGTATATTCAGAAAAATGTCTAACATGCAAATAAAAAAATGAAAATAGCCTCTGGATTAATTTGACCTGGGAATATATGTTTTCCCTAGGTGTGGATATTTTTATTTTCTTATTTTCTTTCCTAGGTTTGCTTTCAGAATATAAATTTCATTCTAATCTTATTATTTTTGTGCTCAATATTTATCATTCTCTAAAGAGGAGTTAGGATGTTTATATCTAGTCCAGAAAAGTGGTAAGGGGATATTACTTAGTGAGATTTATTTATAAAGCCAATAAGCCTTGCAAAAAGATTTCCATTGAGCACTTAAAAGGGTATAACTCTGTTGCTGCTTATTAAATGCCCATGTTTTGTTTTAGTTGTTGTTGGACCAGTAAATAAACATACCTCACAACAATCCCTGAAATTTCTAAACAGCCACATCTCATTATCATTTTTTAAGGAAAATGAAAAAAAAATTTGTTTAGAATGGTTAAGAGACTGAACTTATTTAATCTTTTTTTAATTAAATCTTTATTGTTAAGATTATTACAGGTGTTCCTCTCTTTTCCCACCATAGCTCCCCTCTACCTGGTTCCCACCCCACCCTCTGCCCTTACCTATCCTCCACACTGTCCTCATCCATAGGTGTACGATTTTTGTCCAGTCTCTTCCTGAACCCCCCACACCACCTTCTCCCTCAAGAATTGTCATTCCACTCCCTTTCTATGCCACTCGATTCTATTCTATTCACCAGTTTATTCTATTTGTTAGATTTTTTATTCACTGATTTTTAGATTCACTTGTTGATAGATATGTATTTGTTGTCCCTTTGTTGTTCATAATTTTTATCTTTACCTTTTTCTTCTTCATCTT
>NW_006294418.1:2054375-2054829 GCF_000327345.1 Myotis davidii
ATTCCATATAGGGCCCAGTGGCTCAGCCTCCCCTTACCTGAGGTGGACACTCTTGGTGCACCCCTTTGTGGGCTTTGTGCACAGTCTTGTTGTAGTTAAGCCTTGATTGGTGTTGGTATCACTGGGAGGAATTGACCTCCAGGCCAATTGGCTTTGAGAATCAGCTCTTTCTACGGTGGGAGAACTTCTGTGCTGGAGACACTCTTCTGGGGCAAGACTTGCTTCAGGGGAACTTTGGTGCTCCCTGAGTCTGCGCCCTGAGTGTGTCCCTTATGGATCTGAGGAGTTGTAATCTGGATGCTCCCACTCTAACCACTGGGTACACTGGCTCTTGGATCTCTAAGGAGGTGCTAATTAGGCCTCTGACTGAGGCTACCCAGCAGGAGCTACTGAGAGATCTGCAGATTCCTCTTCTTTGTTTGGGGGTTGGAGGACCCCAGATGAGGCCCAGCTG
>NW_006294418.1:2054858-2082803 GCF_000327345.1 Myotis davidii
CTGAGGATACCCAGCAGGAGATATGGAGAGATTCCTCTTTTTTGTTTGGGGTTTGGAGGTGCCCAGATGAGGCCCAGCTGTGAAGCAATGCAAGCTGCTGTGGGGTCTTTGGCCTTCTGTTGGATGTTCTGGGTCTCTCTGATCCAGCTGCAGTTTGTTAGGTAATTTTAGATTCCAAAGGGCCAGGCCATTAATATGCAAAAGTCTCTGTGCACAGCTTGGGTGGGGCGTGGTCTCAGGGGATCAACAGGGCGGGGATTACAGCTATGGCTGATCCTTAGTCCTGCCCTAAGAGGCCCGGGGTCTCAGTGTCCCTCAGTAATCGCTGCAAGCACCTCTGAGAGAAAGCCGCCCTCGAGTTCCTCCTGATGCCAGACAGTCCAGTTTCCCCCCGTATGAGTCTGGTTCCCCAGAGACTCACCCAAAACTGGAGTTCAGAGCTGTTGGGAGCTTGTCACTCCCTCCTGATTTGAAAAGACAACCGCATCCTCAGTTGCCAGCCCTTTCTGCGTGCGCCTCTGTACCTCTGCACTTTACTTCCGCACCTCCTCTGAGTCTCAGTGTGCTTTTCTCTTTGCTTCTAGTTGTAGAATTTCCACTCAGCCAGCCTTCCTGTGGTTCTGGATGATGTCCTTTTTGTCTTTTAGTTGTATTTTTGAAGTGGTTGTGCGAGGCAGCAATTTCAGGCATTTACCTATGCCAACTTCTTTGTTTCCTCTTATTTAATCTTTTAAAAAGTATTTATTAACTCTAACTTGAGGATGTTTTGCTTCTCTTTGAAATTCCATATATTTTGATCAAACTCTTAATTTTCTGTTTGTGTCATATTTCATTTGAAATATTGTCAGTGACTGAAGGTAATCTTTATTTTAATTATTATTTTATTGCTTCTTTTGTTCGTTTTTTTGTTGTTGTTGACCTGAGGCATAATAATGAACAGTGTTTGCAAAAGCATAATTATAAACAACATTTTAAAAGCTTGGTATTTTCTTTTAAATTTTAGAAACTGTTACACCCCAAATTTCTTTACTCTTATAATTGTACTAGAGGCCTGGTGCATCAAATTTGTGCACGGGGGTGGGGGTGTCTCTCAGCCCGGCCTGTGCGCTCTCATAATCCAGGACCCCTTAGGTAGGGTCCCCAGGCCTGGCCAGCAATCAGGGACTATCGGGGCTGTCCTTCCCACTGCCGGCAGCTGGCCCAGCCCCTGCCACTGCCACTGCTTACCATCTGTGTGGCATTGCCCACCCTCCCCAGCCACCAGTTGCCTCCCTCTGTGGGTGACAGGCGTAGGGTACGATCACTTGGCTGGCCTGAGCCTCCCTCTGCAGGGTGATTGCTGGCCAGCCCCACACACCCACTACAGCATTGCTGGCCAGTGGCCTGGGCCTCCCTCCATGGGGCGATCAATCATGGGGCCCCCAGGTCTATCACCCTATAGAGGGAGGCCCCAGTCACCCACCGCAGTGCCACCAGCTGGGTGGCCTGGGCCTCCCTCTGCGGGGTGATTGTGGGGCAATGGTGTGGCCCCCTGACCAATCACATCGCACCCACCTTGGCTGGCCTGGCACCAGTGTGTGCCATAGCATGGTCATCCAGGAAGGTCATTCAGACAGTCATTCTGCTCTTCATTCAATCGGTTGGTTTGCATATTATGCTTTTATTATTATAGATATGTTAGACAAAGGGGTTTAAGTCAAGTTGAAAATGAATTAGTTCACTTTATTTGCTTTAGTACAACCATGTCAAACTTGTGGCCCGAAGGATGCATGTAGCTCACAATGAATATTTTTGCAGCCCACACAATATAATGGTATGTATGAAATGTTTTAATAAAAATTTCATAACTTAATTTTTACAATATCCTGTTATAAATAATCCTATATAATAAAAGTCCAATATGCAAATAAACCGAACAGGAGAATGACCGGTGGAACGACCAGTTGCTATGACACACTGACCACCAGGGGGAAGATGCTCAACACAGGAGCTGCCCCCAACCAGCCAGCCCCCGATAAGCCAAGGTATGTGCCAGCAGGGGCCCCCCCAATTGCCCCGCCAGTCGCCCTGCAGAAGGAGGCAACCAGTGGTGGTGGCAGGGGGCAGGACTGGCAAATGGGTAGCATCAGGCTGGCCAAGGCAGATGCCAGTGGGGGCCCCCCGATTGCCCCACTGATTGCCCAACAGGGCTAGGCTTAGGGACCCTACCCATGCAAGAATTTTGTGCACCCGGTCTCTAGTTATTAATAACGAACTACAACATTTGCTAATGACTGAGTACTATAATCGTGTTGCATTCAATTCCTTTCTCTAATGACTGAGTACTATAATCATGTTGCATTCAAACAATTACTCATTTATTTCAGCCCTTTGTATTCAGCATGTCTCTATTGAAATAAACCAAACCTACGTTTCTATGAAAATTGAAGCTTTTTTTTTTCTTGCAGCCCACATAAACTTAAAAAACTTGTTTATTTGGCCCGTGTTAGTCTTTGAGTTTGACATGCTTGCTTTAGTAGAAACACATTATATGGAAGGTATTTGTGTGTGTTTATCTTATTTGTTGTGTGTTTACCTTGTTGCAACTCCTATGCAGGTTACTAGAAAGTCCTATGCCTCGGTTACTAGAAAGTTCTGAGAATATTTGGTAAAGTTTGAAGTAACAAAAACATTTCATGGCTTCTGATTTGTTTTTTATCTTCATGTATTGTACTCTATATCTACTTTTTATCAATTTTCCTCACACTGTAAAACTAGAAACCTAGAATCCTCTTTGGAAGTAGAGGTAGTTAAATAAGAAAATATTTAAAACAACTGTGTGGTAAGTACAGTAAAGAGTAGCAGAAGTCAAATTTACTTTTGCTACTTGCTAGGCTATTTAGTATGTCTGAGCAAACAGGCAAGTTGTATATTTTGGCCTATGATTGACTCTTCACGGTTCTTAAAACAACAGCCTTTAATTTCATCATAAAATATCTCAAAAAGAAGTAACAGGAGGATACTAAAATTGTTATGTTGTACAATTTGATAGAGTGGATAGAGAGGAGGAAGAGACAATGAGTAATGATATTTATTCATAGACACAGAAAAGAATATCAATTTCAGATGAGAAGAAAAACTATTACTAAAACATCTTATAGAGAGCCTACAACTCTGAAAATATGGGATAACTTTCTCTTATAATTAATATCATGTTATCAAGATGCTAGAGATAGAATTGCTGAAGAATATTATTAGTATTATTATTAAGCCTATTTCTCCCTGGGTACATAAAAACCACAGAGGGCTAGCTACAAGCATTTCAGCTTATAAAGCTGTTGTAATGTGAACGTCAATTTGCTTTATGAACTCTGTGGTTGACCCTCCGAAAAGCAATAATCCCTGGAAGCCCTCTACAGAGTTGGAATGCTCAGCCATGCACGAGCCACTACCAGAGGCCAAAGGAATTTTGCTATTTGAAAAATAGACTGGAAAGTTCTCAAACTTCTCCCAAGCACAAATCTTGCGACCAGATCCACAATAATATTAGCTTCTAGTTAATAAAATATACAGAAAAGGATATGGCAGTTGCAGGGCCCCTCGTGAATTGTGTTATCAAACATTAAGCAGCTGGGAGGCCTGACATCCTCATGTTGCAAATTAATTGAAATTAAATTACACTTAGAAAGATGCAGAGGGAAGTCTGTGATGAACGTGGGCCTCCTCTATTTCACTTACAGGGTTTAAATAATGTAGAAATCTCTTCAAAATGTAACCGTGAACAGAGATTTTAATTATTTTTGTACGGAGAGTAAGTTTTTGTCTTCTATTTCCTATCTGTGAGACTTTAGGCAAGTTAGTTCATCTCTTTGGACATTCCTTTCCTCATTGATAAGGTATGGAAAATCAAAGTAAATAACCTTATCAGATAATTGTGAAGAATAAGTGATTTGCATAATACATGTCACATATTTAGATGTTTTGGCACATAGTAAGGGCTCAATAAACTTTCACTTTCCAGACATAGAAATAAGAAGGCAGAGCTTACATTTAACTCGGTTTCACTTCCTGGTAAAGCAAAAAATTATGTTCAATAAATAAATAAGCAGGAAATCACTTTTCAAATGAGAGCCCTGGCTCACACCCATCTCAGGTGAAGTGATTCACATCTTGACATTTACTGCAGTGAGTTGTAGATATCTTCAAAGTAAAGGATCTTTCGAAGACTGATAAACTTTTGGGAAGCTTTTAAAAAGATTTTCCTTCAATACGTGTAGTTCTTGAAATTGCAACATTAATTTTTTAAAAAGCTCAGGAAAAAGAAGAGAAACAAAGAAAAGCAACTTGGAAAAATTTCAGTTTCTTTTTTTAAAGGTTTATTTTCTTACAGAATGCTGATGACATTTAAGTATATTAGGAGAATGGTGGTTTCCGAAATACAATTTGAACTAGAAAAAAGATACGTCATTAGGTGACTTTTCTTTTTAAAATACACTAAAAATCTTTGGCCCTTTGATGTTAAGAGCACTTCATTCTTTAGTGCCTTTAGGTTACACTTGGAATAAACATTTCTACTAGTGTTCAGAAACTTTAATATTAGCACCACCTTCAGATAGATATGTCCACGCAGGTATGTATGTTAGACCGACCCTGTCCTTGATTAACTTTAGTAGCAGGTGAGGAGAGTATTTTGTGAAGCACTTGATTGACTTGAATTTAAAACGTTCCAAGGAGAATAATTTCCATGTGTGCCCAAAGTATCCGTGTCATGAGGGATTCTTTACCGAGAATTGATTCAGTGTTAGTAGGTCATTGAATGTGAGGGAAGGAAACACAATGTCCAGTGTATCTAGAATTCAGCCCAGCATATCTGGTTCATCACATTCCCAGGCAAGAAAAATTTTAGGTGATCTCAAATGAACACTGCCTTGTTTGGAGGACTAAAATTTCCCAGGAATCTATAATCATTTTAATCAGAATGTAATCATTAAGCAAAAATGGAATGTCTGAGCTTTTATAGAAATTCTCCCCTGTCCCATCCTGACTCTTTTAGATCTCTATTTTTCATTTTGTGTTTTCTTTTTTGTGTGCTTTCTTCTCATTAGAGTGCGTTCTTTCAAATACATCCCTTTCTGTTAATTCTGCTGTCTCTTTATATTACTATCCCTTCCTTTCCTCCTTCCACTCTCCATGCCAAAATAGTTTTTTAATGAAATAAATGGTTTTCAGAAAAGATGCATGCAAATAGCTAACATGGAGTTAAAGATAATACCAGATTATGTATCTTAGATAATGTTTTAGAAATAACAGTAAAAAATTTATACCATCATGTAAATAAACAAATTAATAAAGCTGGTATCACTTATCTAGCTATAATGCAAAAATATTTTCATATGATTGAAGATATATGCCACTGTATACAACATAAGCATATCATATCCATGTCTATATAGTGTGTTTAAGATAAATTTTATTAATGCGTGGAATGTAGAATAAGATTGTTTCTAGTGCCACTTGACTTCAGACACTATACACCTTACAATGACCAGGCATACACCCACCACTTGTTTAGCAACCTTGCTTAGCAAATGGGGAAATCTATCTGCCAAATGCAACAGGAAGGTGTGTGTGTGGTTTTTTTTTAATGTGTATGTTGAAATCTAGAATCCTAAATTGTACAATTACTTCCAGTGGCCTCCCCTCAATTAAACTAAACCTGGGATCTATCTATTAATTAGAGTAATTATTCCAATTACTGCCCATTCTATTCCAATGGAACTCTTGCAGAAGTATCTCTTTGGGTACAAAATGAAGGACATGTATTATACTCTTTTTCTAATATTTAGCACAGCCTTACAAGCATTAAATCTCACAGCCCATTTTTCTCAGTGATGGTAAAGGGACATTATCCTATTATACAGGTCTAATTGCCTTTGAGAGACATCACAAGAACTAAAAATAGGGCAAGTATTATCATCGTCATTGTGCTCTGAGTTAAGTATCCAATGTAAGCTTTGTCTCTGGGTCTGTTTTTAGTGCCACAACCCTCAACAGTAGCAATTAGATTGGATTATAATTGTGCCGTGGATATCTTAGTTTTGCATGCTTTTTTCATCAGATAATGCATTTGTATATTAACTAGAGGCCCGGCGCACAAAATTCATGTGCGGGTACAGTCCCTGGGCCTGGCCTGTGATCAGGGCCATCTTCCCCAGCTTCCTGCAGCTGGCCTCACCCCCTACGCCCACCCACCGCTGGTTCCCCAGTCGCCATCAGGTGATAGGTGCCTGACGGCTGGGGGAAGGGACCAGAGGTGGTCAGTGAGCCTCATAGTGACTGGTCCAGAGGTTGTTCTGCTATTAGGGTCAATTTGCATATTACCTTTTTATTATATAAAATAGAGGCCTGGTGCATGGGTGGGAGCCAGCTGGCCTGCCCTGAAGAGGGCCCCAGATTGGGGTGGGGGGTCACCGCTGTGGGGCGGGCCGGCCTGGGTGAGGGCTCGCAAGCAGTTTGCAGGCCAGCCATACCCTGGCTTTGTCATGAAGAACATCCGGAAGACGTCCGGTCTATCCGGTCTAATTAGCATATTACCCTTTTATTAGTATAGATTATCTGATATCAGTGTGTTTGAACAAGCCCCAGAGCTATTTACACACTTATATTTTACTTTCTAGCTCTTTTGTCTATCACATATGCCAGGGGTCCTCAAACTTTTTAAACAGGGGGCCAGTTCACTGTCCCTCAGACCGTTGGAGGGCCAGACTATAGTTTAAAAACAAACTATGAACAAATTTCTATGCACACTGCACATATCTTATTTTGAAGTAAAAAAACAAAATGGGAACAAATACAATATTTGTATTTGCATGTGGCCCACGGGCCGTAGTTTGAGGACCCTTGGCATATGCTATCACATATTTCACTGGAAGGAGTGAATTATGTTCAACAAAGTAGCCTGCTTTTAGGGAAGGTGCATTTTAATTTGACATTAGAAACAACCAGCTTTAAAAATGTGATTGGCTTTTATTTCTTTGAAGATTTCTTTTGGAAATACACTTACTACAAAAATGTGCTCTGTGGGAATTTGACAAACTAGCTGATAATAGGATAAATCATTTTTAGTTTACAGAACAAAACAAAAGCTTCATTACTTTGCTGTTATTGTTTACTATATCAAAAATAAACTGTAATTTTTAGTTAGCTATGTGCATCTAAGTCCAGATATTGTTTGATAAAATGGGCCACATGGGAAAACTTCCATTTCCTTCTGATGACTTATCAAATATGCCCTTATCTCTAAATACATTAAAGATGAAGGAGTAAAGCCTTCCTACTATGTTTTTCCAAATATCGTTAGCACTAATAGAAAAATTTAAATTATGACGTTTACTTTGCAGGAGCCAATGAGAAAGAAATAGTCCTAATGAATGCTTTGACTGTCAATTTGCATCTTCTACTGGTAAGTTTCTTCTCCCATCAAGGTTTTGTAAACATTCATTTACAGAACCTGACATTTTCCTATCTTTAATTCGTGAGCATCTGGTGATTTAGTTACTTAAAAATAAGTTGTGAGGCTATTTTCGTTTTCAGCGGGAAATGCTGGACCCTGGGAAGCTTCTTCATACTTCTAGGAGAGTTGACTCTTGCAAAGAGCTCTTTTCTCAGAACATGAGTAAGAGTCACAGTGGGTGAAAAGCAAAACCGCTTGCAAGCACACAAAACCATGACTTACCAATGCGAGCAAGCACCGAGCTTTATAGAAAGACAGTTTTTCAATATGCTGGACTTCAGCAGGGGGGATTATGGATCAGTATGGTTTTGTAGATTAATTTTTGGAAATCGGTTAAAAAAGAATGTGAAAATAAAACTAAATTGGAGAAAAGGGACCTCGTACCTGAAATGAGTTACTGTGTTTAAGGTGCTTCTTTTTTGTTAATCCTCACCCAAGGATATTTTTTCATTGATTTTTATAGAGAGAGTGGAAAGGAAGGAAGAAACAGAGAGAGAAAAACATCGATGTGAGAGAGACACATCGATTGGTTGCCTCCTGCACTCGCCCGACCAGGGCTGGGAATCAAGCCTATAATTGAGCCTACAACCCAGGTACATGTCCTTGACTGGAATTGAACCCAGGACTCTTCAGTCCTCGGGCAGACATTCTATGTACTCTATTCATTGAGCCAAACCGAAGTATTTAATAAATGTCAAATACATACTTGATTTGAAATATCATGTCTATAGTACGTGCTTGAAGCTTTATAAATGTTTTTCATTTTTAAGTTTTTGTGATCATGTCTACATGACTAAGATGCACAATGAACTCATTAACATTTTATTTTAGTAAGATGGAGACATGATAATTAAATATGATTGAAGGAACATGCTTATAGAGTATGCTAAGTATCATAGTAAAAAACATAGTTTTAAGTTCAGACATCCCTAGATTGACTTCCAGCTAAGATACTTAATGCCTGTTTGAATTTGGATGTTTTTTGAGGTGTTTAAATCTTAATTTTCTCCTTTGCAAAAATGAGAATAATAATAGTTACCTTGTAGGTATGCATGAGTATGAAATGTGATAATATGGAAAATTGCTTTAGCACCCATGCCAATGATCAACACGTAATTAACAGTAGCAATCATTTTCATTGCTATTATTGTCAGCCTCATTCTCCATGAACTATGGGTCAACCAAAAAAAAGGGCCCCAGTGAATGAGTGAGCCACTTCTCCCTGGTGCCCCTGGGAATGCGAAATGTTTCATGTTAGGACTTTTGAATTGGACCTAAAATAAAGTCCCATAATACAGTAAAGCAGTGCAAATATTATGTACTAGAAACCAAATCACCAGAGGAAGATAAACCAATATAAATAAGACTGCTATTTCAGACTCACAATAGAGAAATTACCATTAAATGCATTAGGAAGATAATTTTTCAATTAAAGTTTAAATAAAGTCTGAGGATTTATACTTTCTGATTCACATTTTCTCCTGAATTTGCCAGTCTCTTCTTTCTCTTTATAATTCGTTGGAAATGAGGCTAATTGGAAAGGTACCTTCGACAGACACCTACATGTGTAATTAATTAATGCCTTTTAAATGCTGGAGATTATAAAATGAAAGTGTAGTATAAACTAACCAAATGTGTAATTGTGCATTAATGTTTTTCTCAATAAATCTATTTCATTGCAGCTATCGTTTTTTAAGCCGACACAAAAACGGTACAAAATTCTTCTTGAAGCCAAAGCCTTCCCTTCAGATCATGTGAGATTCTTCAAATTATATTTATATTCTGTCTATTATTCCTAGAGAAGCATATCATTTGCCTGACTTGAATGTTTATTCCCTAGTCTTTTTCTAAGTAAACTTAGAATAAAAAGATCTGTCAAATGCTTTTGATTTAGGCATTTTAAAAAATAAATTGTAGCTTTATTTCTTTTGTTCAAGTAAAACATGTGCTAGGGGAGGAAAGAATTGAGCAGGAACATTGATTTATTAGTCTTTTCAAACAGCATTCAACAAACTGCTGGTCTAAATCAAGTGCCGTTATAAATGTTTTGTTAATTCTTGTTGCTCTTTTGTTTTATAAAATTATACTGATATATATCCTAGTGCTCAATCCTTTGGCTACACAGAATAGTAATATACAATTTTATTTGTCCATTTTTAAAGCATGCTAGCAAGTATTGAAAAAATTTTTATTAGAGATTTTTAAAAAATTTCCTGTGATTCACTAAAAAAGGCATGCTACTTTATCAGCAATTCAGTTGATAAGAAGTTAGATTGTTACAGACACAGATGAAAGTATATTGTTCATTTCAGTTTTAGTCATAGAGAAACTCAAGTTTCGTCCTTATATCATCACTGTTAACTATTCTAGTCCACATCTTGTAACTTTAAATCCTTTAATTATGTAATTATGTCACATTAATAGCATTACCATACTAAAAAGGATTAAAACCTTAATTAATAGCTTGAAAAAATTCGGGGTCACTATTACTGCAACTCATTCAGATCTAGTAGTCTCATTGAAAAGAACTTTTTGATATTATATATATATATATATATTTTTTTTACTAGTTTCCTTTCTCTAGGATGTCATTTGCATAGTCTCTGTTCAAGCCTAGCAAGTCCACACTATGCTTTGCTTATATTTTAGAATTTTGACTTGCATGGGTGATTTACTTTCTTATTCTAAAAATCTCTTGTAACTCCCTGAAGTCTAGTTGACTCCTATGTTTCCATTTATCTCTATTATTTATGTTTCAAAGAATGTTCAGATTCCAGCCTACAAATTATATTAAGCAGTTCTTCTCTAACGTATTGTGTTTAGTCACTTTTAACCTTGACCTTCGGTATAATAATGTACGTTTATTGCTATTTATTTATTTATTTTAGATTTTTTAATGGCTTTTATCTATTTTGAGAGAGGGCAAGAGAGAGTGAAGCATTGATGTGAAAGCAAACCGATGATCAGCTGCCTCTTGCATTCTCCCTGTGGAGGATTGAGCCTCCAACCTAAGCATGTGCCTGGGCAGGAAATCTAACTGGCAACCTTTGGGTGTGTGGGACAATGCCCAAAAAACAGCCACCTTGGCCAGGGCTTATTATTTATTTTCAGAGATATTTCAAGTACTTCTGTGCACTGTGATTTAATAAATTATCCTTATTTTTCAGTATGCTATTGAATCACAGCTTCAACTTCATGGACTCAACACTGAGAAAAGTATGCGGATTGTAAAGCCAAGAGAGGTATATGAGAAAGAGAAATACATATTCATCATACTTCTATTTAGTATTGATTTTTTCTTTGTTTTATTTAGATGTTTACTATCTTCATTATCTTAATGGAACTTTCAAAACGTTTAATAAAACCTATAATTCAGTAACACGTCATTTTATTTAAAGTGGGGGATTAAGACAAGAGTATACTTATTTTCATTTTCCAAGGGCTAGTCATGTTACAAGCAAAGTCTTTTATTATTAATAGCACTGGAGTCTGCCATAGTCTTCAGTGGGAGGGTGAAGATGGCAAATTGCATATATAATTTTCAATTTCAGATGCCATTGCCTGTGGATGCCATTAAAATCACATTAAAAACTAGTAATATTTTTTTTTGGAATGGAATGATGCCATCTTTTATGTCTCTTCTTATTCTAAGTATTAAATGTTTGCGTTTGAGCTTGGACTATGGTATAGAAAGGGATGTGATATAGTATTAAAAGCTTGTGCTTCATAAGTGGCTGACATACCCCTGAGCAATCCCAGACCCACCAACGTACTGGGTAAGGGATTTTGGGAAAGTTACTTTATCTCTCTGAGATCCCTTCATATTTAAGCAGGTAACAAAGGAAACACCTAATCAGGCTTGGCAATATGTGTAAGATCAGAAATAATGCACACTTTACATTAATAGAGATATAAGGCTACTAGTAAGATGTAGAAACTTTGACATAGAGACCCTGTGGCTTGTGAAATTTCACAGCAGGATATCCACATAGAATAAATGTTAAGTTCACAAATGATGCTGCTGGACTGTTTGAGCAATTATTTCTTTCAACAGAGAATATGTTGAGGAATTAAAATCTACTTCATTCACTTCTATTTGCCAACATGCAATAAATTAAGGAAATGGAAAGTTTCCACACCTGTGAGAGGATATTTTTTCCCCATAGGTCATGTATATAAATAGCTAATTTCCAACAAAAAGGAATACAGCCACTAATATATCACAAGTCTTGATGTTAAAAGTGACAAGTGTTATGGAGATTCATGAGGTAATTATAATCTTGGAGCACTCTTTAGCATTACTGGATTAGAGCAAGTCAACATGAAAGATTTTCAACCTTTTTCACCTCATGGATCACATAAACTAGTAACTAGAACTAAAATTCTGCGGCACACCAAAAAATATACCTTTTGCCGATCTGACAAAAAAATAGGTATAATTTTGATTCATTCACATCTGATGGCTATTGTTGTGTTGGCTGTTGTCATTTTTATTATTTGACACAACGTCCGTGCCCCTGACTAAATAGCTGAGTGTTGCATGTCTAAAAATCCTTGCAGCACACCAGTTGAAAATTACTGCCATAGCTATCATCCATACACACACACACACACACACACACACACACACACACACACACACATATATTTCAGAAAGGGAGAGAGAGATAAAAACATCAATAATGAGAAAGAATCATCCATCGGTTGCCTTCTGCACAGACCTAGCCCACAACCCAGGCATGTGCTCTGGCCAGGAATTGAGCCTTGACCTCCTGGTTCATAGGTCGACATTCAACCACTGAGCCATATCAGCTGGGCCATATCCTATCTATAACAAATATATTTATTTGCTTAATACTGATTCTTAAAAGAAATAATAAGTATTAGTATATAGAGTGCTTTTCTTACTATTTTTTGAAATTATGGTGGACAAACCATATTAGATTCCTTTAAGAAAAAGAGATTTGGATTATTATATTATTCATTTTACTTAGAAGATTGTTTCAGAATTACTGAAACCCTTTTTATAAATAAAGTACACATCACTAAAGAACTCAGAGATTTCAATATCAATACTATTTTTATAGATTTCCATTTTGTAAACAAATTCTAAGCTTCTAGTAGAAACTAGAGTATGTATCATATATATATTTTGGCCTAACACAGGATTCAGTAATTAGCAAATAGCAAGAATTATTAAAAAATAACTGAAGGAAAACTTATGAATAATGAAAATCCCTCAAATCCTTCTAATATTAGTATAGTTAGTGATGCTTTCACCTCAAAATCATGTGAGATTTAGCACTGGAGAATATTTCTGAAGATTTCATAAATGGATAAAAATTGTTATGATACAATTTGATACTTTGTATTTAGCTGATTTCTTTTTACTTTTTCAAGTTGTTTACAAGACCAAATCTAAATTCATGCACAATTTTCACTAAGTAACCAATCATTGGTCTTACATGGGGAGATGTGCAGAAAATTACTTTAATAATTGAGTTTTACAGATATTTTTTTCCAATTTGGGTCTTGATGTTTAGACTGCTGTGGAGGAAATTTAGCACTTAAATTAGTAGAAGATAACAGTTATATCCAGATGAAAGATGCATAAGCATTTTTATTCCATCAAAAATTCACAATATTAGGTTAAGTGAAATACTTATCTCTAAGAAATTTCTCTTGCTATGTAATATTTCATGGACTTGTACTTTCTGTATTTATGGGGTGGGGATAAGAATGAAATAATTTATAAGTATGCAAATAGCAACAATTAATTGGAAAATAAAGTAGGGTTCTGCAAAAAATTATACTTTATAAAACTCTTTTTACTATGTTATTATCATTATTTAATAATAATAAAAACCATGCTCAAATGCCTCTCTCTTGCCAAATTTTGGAAGATCTTTAATTTGAAAAGAAAAAATACCTTTGATCTACTTATGGCGGGAAAGTGCTCATGGTGAATTTTTGATTGGAAACTATGAAGTGAGAAATTTATTATTGTGCCTTTAGGGGGAAGAAACCTTGAGAACAGAAGACATCCTTGAAGTAATTGAGAAGGAAGGAGACTCTATTGCAGTGATCCTATTTAGTGGGGTGCATTATTATACTGGACAGCACTTTAATATGCCCGCCATCACAAAAGCCGGACAAGCAAAGGTATGCACATCATTTGCTCCTTCTCACAGCACCCCACACATCACCCTACTGACTGTACTTCTAGTGAAATATCTTTGTGTCTATGTAAAATTACTTAAAGAGTTAAAAAAAGAGAGAAAGCTTAACATATAAAAAACTTATAAATCTTTTTGCTTTAGGCATCTCCTTTTAAACCTCTTTTTATCACTTCTTTGGTCTCACCTCCTTACTAGCATCTACTGTCCCAATGTTACCTCTAAGCAGCAGCACAGGTGAGCTTCCTGCCAGTGATATCACCTGAACTGAGCTGCTTAGTCAACAGGAAGCAGACAGAATATTTAGGAAAGTAGCTACATGCTAAGGCCGTTTGTCATACTGTAACTCTTTATAAATATACTTCAGTCTTGCTTAATCCTAGGTAGCTGAAAAGGACTGGTGCAGAATAAAATTTCATCAGAAGATTGAGTTTTGCACAGTTTACATTAAGGAAGTCATTTTTATCCCTAGGAATCTTAAGAAGTTACACCTACAATAAGAACTTTTCCTTAAGTATTACCAAATCACACTTAAATTGTTTGCCATTTTTAAATTGTGTTATTTTATATATGCTTTTGTAAAAAAGTTATTTTAATATATGTTTGCTTTAAAAAAGAGACCAGAGAGGAGCAACACTCTCAACAGTTACAATTTGGATTTAAAATCCTTAAATGTGTCTCTTGGCCTTCTTTCGAAAAGTGTCTATTTAGGTCCTTTGCCCATTTTTTTGATTGGATTGTTTATCTTCCTTTTGTTAAGTTGTATGAGTTCCCTGTAAATGTTGGAGATTAAACTCCTACCAGAGATAACATTGGCAAATGTGTTCTCCCATGCAGTGGGCTTTCTTGTTGTTTTGTTGATGGTTTCTTTTGCTGTGTAGAAGCTTTTTATTTTGATGCAGTCCCATGTGTTTATTTTCTCCTTAGTTCCATTGCCCCTAGGAGCTGTATTGGTAAAGATATTGCTACGACATATGTCTGCTATCTTGCTGCCTATGGCATCTTCTAAGATTTTTATGGTTCCCCTCTTACATTTAAGTCCTTTATGCATTTTAAGTTTATTTTTGTGTATGGTGTAAGTTGGTGGTCTAGTTTCATTTTTTTTTTGCATGTATCTATCCAATTTTCCCAACACCATTTATTGAAGAGATTGTCTTGCCTCCTTTGTCATCTACACAATGGAATATTATGCTGCTGTAAAAAATAAGGAATTCTTATCATTTGCAATAGCATGGATGGAACTGGAGAGCATTATGCTAAGAGAAATAAGCCAGTCAGAGAAAGATAAATATCGCATGATCTCACTCATTTGTGGAATATAATGAACATCATAAACTGATGAACAAAAATAGGTATAGAGACAAAGAAGCATCAAACAGTCAAACTTCAGCAAAAGGCAGGGGAGGGTTGAGGTGGGGTAAGAGATCAACCAAATGATTTGTATGCATGTATATAAGCATAACCAATGGACACAGACACTAGGGGGGTGAGGGCATGTGTGTGGGATAGGGTGGGGGGCTGGGGCGAGGTCAATAGGTGAAAAAGGAGACATATGTTCTACTGTGTGTAATAGTTTAAACAATAAAAAAAAACTATATAGAATAGGAAATAAATCCTTAAATAGCAGTCCTATTTGATTCGGCAATGAAATCATGTATTTAAAAAGGTGACAATCAAGTTTTATTCTGAACATTAATAAGTTATGGGATTAATCTATGTGTGAGGTCTAGCTAATATATTCAGTTATTGAAGCTAATGAATGGAACTAATGAAAAGAAATTTAGCACCGTTATCAGCAGTCTCTAGGAACTTCCAACCATGACTTCCAACTGGTTTGATAGATAACTGTGAAAGTGGTGCATTACAAAAGATATAAAGATAATGTCTTCTTAATTTAGATATTAAATGCTAGGCACCAAAATAAAGGGAGGCCAATAAAAATCATATTTTAAAATCTTATACCAGTAATCAGCAGCCCCCATATCCCTCCGTATACACACACGTCTCATTAACCTTCATAGAAATGAGCATGAGACAGAGAAGAAAGACCATGGGTTTTGGAATCAATCACACAGTTTAAGGTTCGTCTTGGCTACATCATTTAATTGTTATATGATTTTAAGCAAATTACTTTCCTTTTCTGAGTCTCTGTTTTCAAAAGTGTTATTTTGAGATAACAAGACTCAGTTAATAAATTCAGTGTGGATATTGAAGAGGATAAAATATCTATTGAGTTGCACACTTTCTGCTGTTAAGTGATGGTCACCTCCCCCTCATAGGTCCTCAATATGAAGTTATAGAAAGTGGCTCAGAAATACATTTTCCTTATTTCCCATTTAAAATAAAAATACATTTATTTACTTAGGTGTTATGTAATTCTCATTCTTCATTACTTTGGATGCTAAAACCATTCTCTCAGCATTTTGCATGCTTCTGTTCACTTAAACATATCAAAAGTGCCTACCAACTGAAGTTCTCTTGGAGTTTTCAGACAAATGAAGATATGAATGAGCAGTTTCATCTAAATGTAACCACAAAGAACTGATATACTAGTACTATGGGAGTTAAATGGTGATATAGCAGACTTAGATCCATTAAAAAATTGTTCTTGACCAAAGTGATATACTCTTGCTATACAACTCCCCCCATCATCATTGGAGGTTGAGAAAAGTTCATTAAAATGTAGACAGACATAGCTCTCTTGCGTGGTCTGTGAAGATAAAGCTGAAGGAGAGGCAGAGAGAATATTAAAGGTGTCAATCAAGAGAGAGATAAGAAGTTATAGAAAAGGCTGTTAGGAGTGGCTCAGTGAGATAAAAAAAAAAAGGAAAGTTTTCAGACATGAAGTATGGTGGAAACAAAAATGATGTTGGATGGAGCAATAAAACAACAAGAGTATTTGGAAGAAGGAACTTTACATTTATGTAAAAGGAAAGTGACAGAAATTGTGAAGAACATATTAATTAAATAAATACATGCATGGGAAAAAGAGAGAAATCATAAATGGCTTGATGAGTTATTTTGAATCCTGAAAACCATCACACCTACAGCAAAAAATTTCCAGAACATTTATAACACTCAGTATCTCCTATTCTGCCTTCTTCCAAATGCTGCCTGTTAGCTCTCTACCACTCTCCTGACTTCTAACAAAATGTGTACACACACTTTGAATAATTATGAATTCTAATGAGTTAAATCTGAAAATAACGAAACATCAATTGAGCTATATCAGCTGTTTAAGTGTGTATACATTTTTGGGACACCCGGTATATTAGCTTTGTCCATCTTTGAACTTTATATAAAGATACATATATATCTAAATATAGATAGATATACATATATCTAGATATAGATAGATATAGATATAGATAGATACATATATATTTATATTACAATATGTATTACTTTGTGTCTGACATTTGATTACTATTACATTTGTAATATTTATTCATGTTACATGTAGCAGTAGTTTTATTTTTATTTCAGTATATAATTACAGTGTATGAAATAGATCACTATTTCCAGCATAATCAGTATAGACATTTAGGGTTTTCTTTTTCCACTTGAGGGCTATTAAAATAAGTGCTATTCTGAGCATTCTTATAAATTCCTTTAAGTAAACATTCATACACATCTCTGTTAAATATGTAGCTAGAAGGGGAATTCTCAGAACATTAGGTATGTGTATGGTCATTTTTAATCAATAATGCTAATTTTCCAAAGGGCTGTATCAATCTGGCATATAGATGAGAGTTTTTATTGCTCGCCATTCTTACCAAAAGCAGATCTGATTAGTTTGTAATAGCAGCACATTGTAGTTTTTTAAATTTTTTTTAAATTAATGTATAATTGGCATAAAACATCCTACTCATTTCAGGAGTACATCATAATGATTTTACATTTATATACATTACAGAATGATCCCTATGATAAGCCCAGTTATCATCTGTTGCCATACAAAGTTACTATAATATTAATATAGGCCCAGTGAACAAAATTCATGCACAGGTGGGGTCCCTAAGCCTGACCAGTGATCAGGGCCAATTGGGGCCTTCCGGCTCCCCTCCCTTTCCCAGCTACTGGCTGCTGGCCGGGGCCTTCCTTTGGTGGTCAGCACACATCATAGTGAGCGATCGAACTCCTGAGGGGACACTTTGCATATTAGGCTTTTCTTTATAGAGAAGATTGCTATACTTGTTATATAATACACACATGACTTATTATTTTATAACTGAATATTTGTACTTTTTAATTCCCTTCAACTATTTTACTACCCACCAACCTCTCTCCTCTCTGGTAACCACTAGTTAGTGTCTTACCTGAATCTATGAGTCTGTGTAGATTTTGTTTATTCATTTATTTTGCTTTCTAGTTTTTACATTTTAGTAAAATCATACAGTATTTGTCTTTCTCTGACTTACTTCTTTAGGTTCATCCATGTTGTCACAAATGGAAATATTTCATTCTTTCTTATGCCTGAGTAATATTAGATTGTATATATGTACCACATCTTGCTTACCCATTCATCAATAAATGGAAACTTGGGTTGTTTCCATATCTTGGCTATTTTAAATAATGCTTCAATGAACATAATTTATGATTTGGATTCAAATTAGTGTTTTGGATTCTTTTGGTTAAATACCCACAAGAGGAATTGCTGGATCATATGGTAGTTGCATTTTTAATTTTTCGAATAAAATCCTTGCTGTTTTTCATATTGGCTGTACCATCTATATTTCCACCAACCGTGTATGAAGAATCAAATTTCTATACCAAAACTTGTTTGTTTTGATTTTTTTTTATAACTGCCATTCTGACAGGTGATATCTCATTTTGGCAATTCCCTGATGATTAGTGATGGTGGTCATGTTTTCATATGCCTATTGGCCGTCTGTCTGTCTTCTTTGGAAAAAAGGCTATTCAAGACGTCTACCCATTTATTTTGTTTCTTAATCATTTAACATGTGAAAAATTGTGTTGTCATCTTGATCGGGTTTCTATCCATTTTTTGTGTGTCACTGACCAAGTTTTTGAGTGTTGTCCCAAAAACCATTTTTCTCATATGCCCTGTGGATTTTATTACACAATCTTTTTTTAGGGGGAGCGGTAGGGGAGTAGAGGGGAAAGTTTCATTGATTTATTTATATTTTCATTCCAACACCCCTCCCCCCTCCCCTTTGTCAACCATTAGCTGGTTCTCTATATTTCTGGGTCTATTTCTATTTTGTTTATTCATTTATTTATTTTTTAAATTCATCTTTATTGTTGAAAGTATTACAAATGTCTTCTTCTTCCCCACCATTGACCCCATCCTCCCGACTCCTGCCTCCTTCCAGGCCCTCACTGCACTATTGTCTATGTCTATGGGTTATGCATATATGCGTACAAGTTCTTTGAGGGTGGACCCCACAAAATTCCTGGGTTTGTGCTCGTGCTCTGCACATTGTTGATTATCTTTAAATACAGACCTGTTTGGCCAGTGAAAGGATAAGTGAGTGTCCATCAGCAAGATGGATCTCATGTTGCATGGGACAGAAGAGTTTATGCAAATAGAGGGAAGGAGGTATGGAACACCCAGACAGGAAAGCTGTAGAGGACCAGATCTGAAATGTAGTTAGGAGCCAAATCAAGGACAGCGAGTTCCATTGTGAAGTTAATGGGTGGTTCTTTGAATGGGTACAGGGAATCTTACAATCAAATGTATGATTTCGCAAGCTCATGGAAGGAAGGAAGGCTGGAAGTATTTGTAGAGGGTAGAAGACTACCACAGCCCAGTTGGTGTGGCCTAGCGGTTGAGCATCCACCCAGGAGCCAAGAGGTCGCTGGTTAGATTCCAGTCAAGGCACATGCCAGGGTTGCAGGCTGGATCCCCAGTGTGGGCCCTGCAGGAGGCAGCCAATCGATGACTTCCTCTCTCATTGATGTTTCTATCCCTCTATCTCTCTCCCTTCTTCTCTCTCTAAATTCAATAAAAATATATTTAGAGAAGACTACTGAAATAGTCTGGGGACTAATGATAAAGCAAGGTGGCTGAACACTCCTATGCTTCTATGTGGTTGTATCAATACGAGTGTGAGCCCTGTGGGTAATTTTAATAAAATCTGTTAAAATATTTATTTATTTAAAAATTTACATGAAATAGGTACGCAAGTGTGGAGTTTCTGTTTTCACCAATTCATATTGTTTTAATTACTCTTAGAAGTAATATAATAAAAATATTAACTAGATAGCTGTAGAGAGGTTTGGAGGAACGATGAGTTCTTTAATTTTTATGATGCTGCCATCTAGTGGAACTTTTGTAAAATTATTTTGTGGTAATACTCAACTTTGTATCTTCTGGTCTTTTAATCAAAATGGTTATATTTTAATAATTTATGTTTTATGCCATCTATGGGGAAGGAATTGTACATGCATTAAGACGTATTGTAGGAGCGTGAGTGTTGTTGTCTTAATGCGGTGCCACAGATGTAACCACAGGGCTTTTAGTAACGGGATCAAGTAGGTGAAGTTTCATGGTTTCCTCGTTGTGCCTATTCTTTATAAAAAATTGATAATAAAGTGCTGAGTTTTCTGATCCTTGAGGTTTCCAAGAAAATTTAAGTTGTAAAATCGTATCTATGAAAAGTTGAGTTGTAAAAACGTTGTTTGCAAACCCAGATTTTGCTAAACTCTAAATTTTGATAGAGATTAATTGTATTTCTTTTCTATCACTCCTAAATCTTATGTTAAAATGGAGCATCCGTTGTATTTTTATGATATGTGTTGCTTCTTTTTTGTGAGGAACGAAGCCCAAATACACCTCTTCCCCAAATTAGTTATATTTTACCAGTAAAAACTTTTTCTGAGATGCAAGTTTAGTCCACATTATAATGAGCAAGGTTTCTAATTAACTGATTTTTCAATATGTTAAATGTTGTTTTTAATAGAAACTATGCTCTCACAGTGGTCAGCAAACTCATTAGTCAACAGAGACAAATATCAACAGTACTTCTTCAAAATAGACTCGCCCAGGCCGAAAACTGACTTCTGCGCATGGGCCACGAAGTTTAAATCGCACTGTACGTGGGCCCACATGTGGTATTTTGTGGAAGAGCCACATTCAAGGGGCCAAAGAGCCGCATGTGGCTCGCGAGCCACAGTTTGCCGACCACGGCTCTAGGGTAACAGTCAGAAAACTTTTTCCCCAACAGATGGGATAGTAAATAGTTTAGAATTTGTCAGCCTGATTGTCTGGGTTTCAATTACTCAATTCACCTACAAGAGCAGCCATAGACAATATTTAACAAATGACAGGGTTAACTTTATTTATTAAGAACAGGTCATAGTTTGCATCCTCTCCTCTAGAGAAAGTGCCCATAATAGTTTGAATTCCTTTATTCTTAAGAGGTGTTAGAACAATCTAAAATTGGCCCCTCTGCAATTATTTCCTTTGAAAACCTCAATTGATAGATGTTTCTTCAAAGTGGAAGAAAATTTACAGTTTTGAGAATGTAATATTATATGTGTATATAGTAAACAATAGAAGAACTAAGAGGTAAAACATTTCTGCAAAGTGAACTATGACCCTCCCCACCCCTATTTTATGATCAGTTGTTTTTCTTTTAAATTAATGTTCAGGTACAAAGTTGTCTTAACGTGGAATGAGTCACTGTATTCTCTAAGTAAAACTTACGCTGATATGCAGAAAGCTAAGTGGTTTTGATGGTTAACCATTAAATTAGAACGTTACTACTTAGGTACAGTTTAAATGATACAAATTCACTAATCCAGGTTGTCCTTTTGGAAGTAGTTGTTTCTAAAACACCGAATTCTACTAGGCAGACATACAAGACACTTGAAGCCATACAAGTAAATAAGTCAGAATTGACTCAGCTAATAAGGAGCTGTTAAAGATTCCACTCAGTGTAAAGGAAGAACACAGCATAGAGTAAAAAACATCATTATTTTATGGGCTGTGTGGGAGGGAACAAAATATTCTACCATCAAGGTTCTTCTAGCTGGATTAATAATCAAATAGATA
This sequence comes from Myotis davidii, assembly GCF_000327345.1. Classification (NCBI taxonomy): domain Eukaryota; kingdom Metazoa; phylum Chordata; class Mammalia; order Chiroptera; family Vespertilionidae; genus Myotis; species Myotis davidii. The sequence goes on from NW_006294418.1 coordinate 2,076,547, forward strand.
TGAGACAGATTAGCAAGAGAAAACCAAAAGTAATACATACATATGTACGGGACCTCCACTTACATGAAAGTTACATGCAGAGTTGGCTTAGAGATAGAAAGGGAACATGAGTTTTTAAGACATCCTGGTCTAGGGATGAGGTAATGCACCTGGGAAGTGTCAAGAGATCATTGCAGGATGACAAGAAGAACAGATGTTTAGTAAATAGAAGCTTGCCCTGCCCTACAGAGAAGCCAAAAGAAGTTATCTCTGATAATCTCTTATTATGGCCGACGTCCCTAATGCAAGTTGTTTTTTTGGTAGTTAAAGGGAGGGGCAGAAGTTTCTCTGGAGCCTGCTGCTAAAGTTGCCTCAAAGTAATCTGCATACCACTGAGGCAGATCGTGGGATGGGATAACTGGTCCTTGGCCCCCACAGTCACCTTTGTATCAGCTGATTGGGTTAGGACTTGGCTTTAGGAATTCTGCTAGTCTCAGCTGAGCTCACGCAGGTATCTCTGGGTAAAGAAAGGAGAGTGGGGAGACCAGAGAACCAAACTAAGCTCATTAAGATGGATTCGGATGGACATTTTTTCATCTTCCACTTGGGCCAGCCTGTTGGCCAAGCTAGTCCTTCTCATAGATGGCAGAGGGCAAGAGAGAGCAAGCCTAACCACTCAAGTGCTTTAAGGATTCTACTTGTAGTGCATGTGCTAACATTCCACTGGTCAAAACAACTCACCTGGCAGATCCAAGTTGCAGAGAATAGAACCCTGCCCGCAGTGGAAGGAACTGAAAAATTACATGGCAAATGACAAGAAGGGACAAAGAATTGGAACTGTTAAGGCAATTTACCACAACATGCGTACACTTGAACTGATTAAAGTACATATGGGCATGTTGTGGGATTAAGTGATAAACTAAAAACGTCCATTAATGTCTTCAGTTTAGTAGGACACTCTACAGCAATAGTTCTCTAAAAGATTTTTATGCTATGTTTACATATCTTTCTATTTATTGTATTTGTAATTAAAACAATTTTAAAATATACTTATTTATTTTTAAATTTACTTTAGAATAGCAATATCAAACCCATTACATATTAACAAAAATTATATATGATTAAGGAAAAAAAACCCTATATTTTCTGAAATAAGCAAAAAAATGTTTTACATTTGGCAAATTCCTTTACTGTTTGGTTTAATAGAAGACAGCTTTTTGTGTGCATGTGTGTAATTTGCTTCTGCATTCAAGTTTTTGTGTGTGTGAAGAATAGGAAGAAAATTGTTCCTCATGCAGACATATAGTCAGAAAAAGCAGGGGTAGTTTAACTGCATATTTTTTGATACTGCACACGAATTTGACAAGTGAGAACTTCTTGGGAGTTGTAGTGCAGAACGTGAAATTACTGAACTGTCTGCACTTCGTTACAGTAAAATCCATTGGTTGGTTTTGCATTTTGAATGGACCTTTTATCCATGACATGTAACATCAAGATTGGCCATTTGGTTCACTGAGCTATGAATATTTTCACTGAGCTATGGATATTTTCCAATTACTTACATATTTCATTATGTATTATTTTAAAATTATATATCACTATTAAGCTCAGGAGAAATATCTTTACATACTGGGAAGGGGTCATATTCATAGAAGTGAGCACAAGTTTTTTAAAATTTTAATTTTTCTAGAAACTCTTTTAAAAAATAGAAATACTGTGAGTTGTTTTTCTTGAATTGACAGACTCACACATTTATAATGTTGTCTAACGGTTTCTCTTCCATGGGTGGGGGAGTGAGAGTCTTCATCGAGTAAAAGTGGCTTGCTTGTTCAGATCGCAACTCAAATAATCACATATGTGCATTACTCTGAAAGAACCATCCTACTTCAGAATGTGGTCGAATGTTTTAGGTATACTTCCCACATTAAACCTTCAAATATGAAAACTTTGAGATTTAATACAAATTCATCATCTTTACAGATTTATCAAGGATATTTTAAAGTAGGATAATCTGTCTCCCCCACTCTGTAACTGGATGGGTTTGATGTGCAGTGACAACCAGTACAGTTTGGGGCCCCTGCCTTCATTTATGCTAAGGTTCCAGCAGTTTTGCCCATCACTGCTTTTGCATTATCATATCAAATATCAACACAGTGGAGAAGGCAAAGAATGTCTTGCTATTGTGAAAATTGCTTTGACCTAAAAGTGTTTTGGGAATGCCCAGGATTTTGTGATTCACTCTTAGTGAACCACTGCACCAGAGGATGAACCAAATTTCTGTTATATTAGCTTGTCAAAAATTTTCTTTTTTCTTTTTATCTGAGAACAGTCTCTTATTGTTCCTTTTAATTTTTAAAAATTCTTTATTGTTTAAAGTATTACATATGTCTCCTTTTTCCCCCATTGACCTCTTCCCAGCCATTCCCACCCCCCAGCACATGCCCTCACCCCACTACTGTTTGTGTCCATGGGTTATGCTTATATGCATGCATACAAATCCTTTGGTTGATCGCTTTGTCAAAGATTTTCTTAAAGATATGTGTACGGACTATTTCTAATCATTAAGCAAATTTAAAACTTGTTATTATGTTCTCCCCCAGGGTTGTTTTGTTGGCTTTGATCTAGCACATGCAGTTGGAAATGTTGAACTCCACTTACATGACTGGGGAGTTGACTTTGCCTGCTGGTGCTCCTATAAGGTACGAATTAGTTAATATATTCACATCCTGTTATTCCCCATTAACATTAACCTAATTAAAACACTGGAAAGTTGACCAATTTTAGCTATTTGAATTAATTTTCTCTATTTTATTAGTATATTTTCTGATTTTAGTTAATTATAGTCATCCAATCTTATAGTATGATAATTAAATTCTGGTGTTTTCATCTACTATAGAGTACTTATTCCTTCAATTCCCTGGCTGTTACAGAAAGTCAGGAGATTATGGGAAAAATAACAACACTTCACACTTAAAAATTAATTCAAATTAATTGAGTTTTTAGTTTTGGTGTTTTTTTTTAATACGTTGTGAAATTTCTACATATGTAAGATAATTCTTATGGAATCAAGTTGCATTTGATATTTGAAGACAATTTAATTGACAGGGAGCATAGAAATGAAACCATTTTTAATCTAGGTGTTTTTAAAAATATGATACTTTTATTATTACTTAAATATTTTTGTGACAAAATAATTGAAACTAATGAGCTTTGAAATTAGATTGACTTCAGTGGAACTGTTATCTATTAGTTGGGGCAAAATTTAGCCAAAAAAGTAATAGCTATTTATTCTCAATGAACACTTCCATCTTTTATTTGTTTTTTTTTTGAACAAGGTAACCCAAAATTTATTTTATTATGAATGTTCAAGTAATCACACATATTGAACTAGTCAAAAGTTGGTTTCTTAACAACAACAAGAAAAAGATTACATTGTTTATCTTTGTCATATATTCAGATAAACCCATATAATTTAATTTATTTTCAACCCAGTATTTAAATTCAGGAGCTGGAGGTCTCGCTGGTGCCTTTGTCCATGAAAAGCATGCCCATACAATTAAACCTGCGTGAGTAGCATCTTTAGATTCTTCTTTGGTGTTAAATACACTAATTTGCATTAATAATATATTAAATTTACATAAATTCTTTAAGATGCTATCCATTAAGAATCTGGATTGATTATAATCATTTGACTGCTATATTAACAATGATGTGCTTTATCGGAAATAAATGCTTCCCAAAGAGCCCAATTGGTTGAACAAGAAATGTAATCACAAAAAGGGAGCTTCGGTGATAATAGTGAGTCACTGTAATCATGTAGAGCAGATGGTTTAATGAAAAGAGACTACTCAATTTTTTTCAAAAATTAGACTTTAGAAAAGTTCTGATTTCTCACATCGAAGAATAAATCAAAGGCAACAAGAGATGTGCAAAATAGAGCCTTAAATGTGGTGTTTTATTACTAAAATCACATCTACCTCTAAAGCTAGAAACATAATATGATGATCTTATAAGGAATGTCTTCTGTCCTAAAAGATTTTATAACCCATGAAAAATGAAGAAGCTGAGCACTAGACAACAGACTGCCTACATAAAAAGCAGCGCTTTTTAAAAAATTTTATATAACTTTCTTCATTGTTTAGAGCAAGTGTAAATGCAAATGTGATACACCAACACATAGACACATTTTTATTTGACTGGGGACCTCACAGTGTTTCCTTTACTTTTATCTGTATAGAGATGAATAAATAATATCCTTGGAGACAAACACACACACACACACACACACACACCTTTCATAGGAGTATCAGAGTATGTGTGATAAGGAGACTGGCTCTAGTAACTTAAGTCATATAATAATATTTGATTAGTTTTCTAAATCTTCCCAGCCACTGGCTGAGTGATATAATCTTTTCAAGAATTGAAGTTGAATTATAATAAAGCTTGGAGCACATCATATTTCTGAGGTTCTGTGTATATGAATCCTAGAAATTTAAGATAATTTTCTATAATTCATTTAATTATATATACATTTCTTTAAAGTTTTAAAGTTTTAAAATTAAATAGAGTTTCTCTAGACAGGTATTTTGTCAGGCAGACTTCTTCTTCTAATGATTGTCAGTTCATTAGATTTCTCCCTGTTTCCCAAATTCTCTGAAAAGAATATAAACCATATATTATAAGAACATCATCCTATATAAAGAAGGCTAATATGCAAATCGACCAAACGGTAGAACGACCAGTCGCTATAATGCACACTGACCATCAGGGAGCAGACACTCAACATAGGAGCTGCTCTCTGGGGTCAGTGTGCTCCCACAGGGTAAGAGCTGAGTGCAGGGGCAGTGGGCGAGAGCCTCTCCTGCCTCCGCAGCAGCACTAAGAATGTCCAACTGATGGCAGGGAGTGGGCCTAAGCCATCAGTCAGACATCCCTCAAGGGCTCTTGAACTGCAAGAGGGCACAAGCCGGGCTGAGGGACATCCCCTGCCCCTGAGTACACAATTTTCATGCTCTGGGCCTCTAGTGCATATTATAAAAGGTCTCTTTTTAAAAAAAATTTTTTTTATTGATTTCAGAGAGGAACAGAGAGGGAGAAATAGAAACATCAATGATGAGAGAGAATTATTGATTGGCTGCCACCTGCATGCCCCCTACTGGGGATTGAGCTCACAACCCAGGCATGTGCCCTTGACCAGAATCAAACCTGGGATCCTTCAGTCCACAGGCCAACGCTCTATCCACTGAGCCAAACCAACTAGGGCAAAAGGCCTCTTTTCAATTTTAGCAGACCTCATGGATAACATTTTATCTAGCATACTTGTTTGCTGGTATATAATATATTGCTGGCTTTTTGGTGAAGATCCATCACTCTGAACACTTTCTACTCTCCACTTATTTAAATTGTAATAGAGGATATGACATATTATATCATCCCAAAGAGCAAGCATTGGGAGTGGCAGAGGGGGCATGATAATTAATCTACACAATTCTATAGAATGCGAGTGTTAACAGTTAAGATCTGAGCTTACAACATCAGTCTATTACACTTGAGACTTCTTCACTGTTATTTGTCCTTTATGAATGAGGAGCAGGAGAGGGTGAAGGGGTTGTAGTATGCTTACATGTGTCTCAGATTGTAGAATCCCAACATTCTCTTGATGCTGTAATAGCTAAGTCCATGTTCCCAGGAGAAAGACCATACTAGGCAGGCCAGATTCACATGCTAGCTTGACCATTTGCTGGTCCGTGACCTGAAGAATGGTCCTTGACATTCTGTTCTAGCCTCAAACTAAAGTCAGTGTCAGCATCTACCTCAGATTACTGTGAGAATAAAATGGGATGATGCATGTAAAAGTACTAAGCACAGCAACTTAAGCGCTGTATGTGATCCACGCATGTAGGCTAAGAACTTGCATTTTTAACTTGTAGACTTTTGTGTAGCAGAGATCAGTTCTCTCAAGCTCAAAACATAACCCCAAGCATCACATTTTCTGATCTTTAGGATGTTATACACTTTTGTGCCTAAGGCCACGTTCATTTCCGCAGGTCTTTGACAACCTGACGGTCTAAGTTTCCATTCCTTGATTCTCTCTTACATCTTCCTGGTTTCCTCCGTGATTAATGAGTTGAATGAGATATTTGTGTGTATTTGTTTTATATTTGTATAAGAGTCATGCTTTTAACTTTTTTGAAAATTATACTTTATTAATTATCGTTGCATTTCAACTATTTGGCTATGGAGACTGACAAGACCCAAATCAGGCTTGATTCAAAATG
>NW_006294418.1:2082995-2131903 GCF_000327345.1 Myotis davidii
GAAACATCTGCACAGCATATGTTTCAAGGGACCTGGCGTATATAGCATACTGTTCTTAATATGTTTGCTCCCCTTAGCGCTGTGTGTTTTAACCAAGGTCACCTCTCCGAGAAAGGTTGTTTCCCCAGGTAGGGATTTTTCCCTGAAGTCAGGGAGGGGATGAAACTCCTTAACTAAGTGCCAGGCAGGTAGTTAATCACTTTAACTACAAACAATCATGCTTAAACTACATAATCTTTACTCCCTGGAATGGAGATAAGAAACGCCCTAACCTTTGTAATAGAAATTGACAGGATTAAAATCAACTGGTATAAATACGGATGTAACAAGACAATAAAAGGCAGAACTTCTCTGGAGATCCAGACCAGAACTTGGCTGGAGATCCTGGCTAGGCTGCTGATCAACTGAACGCTGTCTCCATGTCATTCCTTCTTCGCCGACTCCGTCCACACCTTTGGGGACCCCTGGACCTGCTGGGGCTGGACCCCAGCAATTTATAGTACAATAATTGTGTATTCAAAGCCTTTAATAAAGAGGTAGAACAAGATGAGGGTGGGAATTAGTGAGAGGTATTCTAGGTGCATGGTTAAACGGCATGCACACATGTTCATCAAGGCTGGGCAAGAAGGGCATTGTGGCCCACCTGGTGTAGAGAGTGGATCCCAGGATGTGTAACCCTGCACTATAAAAGTGAATATTCAGTATATAATTTTGAAATATCTTTTAAATGATGTTTCCATTAACAACTGGTAAATTACATCTCTACCAAGATATTTCACTTCCTTTCTCTTTTTTTGTTGTTTTGTTTAAATATGCATGTTGGCCATTGTTCAAAACCTATGACCTAAGACTTCTTCCAAGAACATTTTGCCAATAAAGAGAATGAATAGAGGTCAGAGTCAATCCACTGCATTAAGCATCATAACTCAGGCTGTTAGTCACAACTGGAATTTGACCTTTTCCTAGTTTATCATCCCTTTTTCTCATTCCAGTGTCATATGCTAACCCTTGTATGTAGCTAAGAATTATACTAAATTAAGACTAATCGCGAGTAAATAGCATCTTGTTCTCTTTTTCCTTGAGGGCTGACATCTATTTAGTCTATAAAGTTAGTAATTATTGCTCTGAGTTCTGAAGGGGAATACTTTCAATTATAAAAATTTGACAATGAAAATGTATCACTAAAAAAAGTGCCTAAATACCTTTGAAATTGTCTTTTTACCTTGGTAAATGTTGTGTTTCTGGTACACTTTACATCAATACTGATCCTTTTGATTTTAGTGACTTCAAATATTTCTGAATTCCATAAAGAGATTATTCTGTAAGTCTCCATAGACTTCAATTCAAGATCACACCATCTTCCCCCCACCTTTTTATTTTTATTTATTTATTTTAAGATTTTTTTTTGATTTCAGAGAGGAAGGGACAGGGAGAAAAAGATAGAAACATCAATGATGAGAGAGAATCATTGATTGGCTGCCTCCTGCACACCTCTCCAAGCCCCTATTTTTAGGGAGACTCTAGCATGAATACAGGAATGGATCATATGAGCTATTAAGATTCCTTCTATCATTTACTTTTTTGCCCTGTCCAATGACACCACATATACCAAAGAGCTGCTGTTCCTCACTTTTCATGCTGGTGTAACAAACTTTCCAATGTTCCCAGGTACTAATTCGATCTCTTGAGATGCTCATTTCTCCTGGAATTTTAAAAAAGCTTTCTGAGTGCCCAAGAATGGGACCTAATGACAATTTCGGTGAAAATGCTGGAATTTCAAACCATGCCAACACATTTCCATAATCATCTGGAGGTGTTTGATTGAAGGCTTTAAATAGAGATGACATTTTTCAAACTTCATTAAGAGCTTGAGTCATCTCCTTTATTGTAATAAGCAATTTGCAGGTTAAAAAGGGCCAGCCAAATCGGCTGTCTGACTTCTGTGTGTGGCTAGGGCAAATCTTAGAACTCAGAAAGGTAGTTTAGTATTATTATTATTTGGCAACTTGAAGAAGAGGAAAAAAAGGCACAACAAACAACATTTAGACAAGCCTAAGATAATATAAAAGTAAGCATCAAAATTTTAGCAAAAAGATTTAATAAACAATAAGCTTATGCCATGCTTGGTCCAACTTTTACAATTAAGGTTACAGGGTGAGAACATCTAAAGCACCTTTATTCGGGGCAATGCTCATTTGATGTATTTGATCCCACATACTTCTCCAGGCAATGCTGGAGAGTGCCATGGTCCCAAACTTACCTCTAATTTAAACCTTGTTTTGGGTTCTCAGGGATCCTTTCTGACTTACTAATGATCACATCCTTGTCTGGTATCTGCAGAAGTCCTCCGTGTTAAAGAGAGAACAAAGAAGTGTAGGTGGCAGTGGCAAGGCATTTGAATTCACAAGACGCCCACCCAGATACTTTCAAATGGAATAGGCCTATATCGGGATATTTTGAAGTGACAGTTTTCACAGAATCTCTAGTTGAAATATGACACAGACTTCTCAAGGCATCTGTTCTACCTATTGAGCCTCTGATGGAGTTAGGTGTCCAGTATTATCGTGGACAACTTCTCAGCCACAGATTCTTAACCTCTCAGCCGTGTTAGATATACCTGGAAATCTCCTGTGTCATTGATGTTTACCTCCCACAGACCTAAGCTTCCATTGTACCATTCTCTCTTGCTTCTGTTCCAATGTGTGTGACTAATCTTCTATATTTTACAAGGATTCTCCAAGTGCCTCTGCCCTTGGTCCTCTTGCCCAAGAGCATATCATCCATAGTCATGATTTCAACAATAAACATTTGTAGAGGACACCAATTTCCATTTCTAGTTTTACCACTTGCTTACTCTTTAACCCTTATTTTCATTTGGTTGTAAATTGTTAGAGTTCCTGGTTAACAAGGCATTACTCCAGTCCCCAAAGATACATGGTAATATAGGAAAGCAAAGATTGTCACAATAGGAAATATTCACTAATGAAATATGCACTTGTAAAATTAGCTCTTACTTGACACCTTTCTTCAGTTAGTATCAGCATCTATCTCTATGGATTACTATAAAAAATGCTTGGTTTCTTGATGAATGTTATAAATACCAGATAACACAATGACAACATAGTGAAATGGATTGTAAAGTAAAATATTTTAAGAGATTCAGGATTTCATGATGCAAGTGATTCTATAAAGAATTGCTGAATCACAAAATCATGAACAATGAGAATCTGGCAGAGTGAGAACCATTAACAGATGAAGTAGAGGAAATTAGACATGATACTTCAAAAATAAATGACTTGACATCAGGGATTAAGAGGAAACGATGAATGCTTCAAAATTTTTTGTAGAAATCATCGTCTTTACTGTCATGCTGAAAAAGTTAAATGTAATAAAAGAAGAGCTTCAAAAATCAGAAGGACTTGTATGCATACATATAAGCATAACCAATGGACACAAGACACTGGTGGGTAGGGGAGGCGGGGGGAAGGTCAAGGGGAAAAATAAAGGAGACATATGTTACTACTCTTTGTAATACTTTAAGCAATAAAACAAAATTTTAAAAAATCAAAAATCAAAACTAGATTTATTATTTATTCTTTTTAATAACTAGCATATTATAATTTTAATCTATATATTATCAAAATTATAAGTTTAAAATTTTATATAATGTTAAACTCCTTTTATTTTTTTAAAGTTATTCTTTTAAAAAATTTCTTTATTTGAGAGAAAGAGAAACATCCATCTGTGGTTCTACTTATTTATGCATTCATTGGTTGATTCTTGTATATTCCCAGATAGAGAATCAAACCTGCAACCTTGGTGTACTGGGATGGCATTCTAACCAGCTGGGATACCCAGCCAGGACCTAGACTCTTTTTCAAGAGCATCTTAATCAAATATTTGATTATTTTTATCCATTAATTACTATGAAAGTATGGTTACTGGTTTACATTTGATTTATTTTAAATTGATTTTTTTCTAATATTTTATTTGCCATCAAATCATGAGGACCTACAATATATCTATATAACTTTCTAATCTCAGGAATGAAACATGGTGAAACCTCCATTTTACCTTACTCCAACAAAATGTCTTTTCTAAGGTGATCATTGCTTTATCATGTAAGGAAAATAATCCTGAATGAATTAAGAAGATGTATCAAATATAACCAACAAATATTTTTATAAAACATATTTTCATAGATGCAAATAAATATAAGATGTTGCTTATGATTTTAAAATCTTACACTCTATTTGGAGATATACTATTTCAATAGTTAAAGAAATCATTTAAATAATCGGTAACACAAAGTTAGACATATGCCACAGGAAACATTTTAATAAATGCTAGGTGAACTCCCAGACACTGCCGTGGGAGCAGTGAGGGATAAGTAACTCTCAGAGCTCCTTCAGAAAATCTTGAGCATGGCAGTAGGGAGACTTATAGACACTAATCTCTTGCAAATTGGAATGCCATGTTAACTAAGTGAATAAATTTACTCTGTAACTCTGAAAGCTGAAATGGTTGTCTATGAGAGAGACTCCCCTTAATTAGTTTCATAAATTTAAGGAAGTATAAAGATTTACTTAAGTGACATTTTTTTTTCTTGATGTTAATCCTCACCTGAGGATATTTTTTCCATTGACTTTCAGTCTGAGAGCTGATGCTCTATTCTCTGAGCCAAATTGGCTAGGGCTTAAATGACATGTCTTAAAGGGATATGTCAAGTGATCTTTTCCTTCTTATACTCTTCACTAAAATTTTTATGGAATCTGAGTTATTGAATTAACTTGTAACGGTCTGCCTTTTATAAAAAAAATTGCTCTTTATCTCCATTCTACAATATTTTAAAATGATAAACAGTGGTAACATTGATTTTGCTTCATCCTCTCACTTAGTTTCAAAGCCACACTCATGAAGTGGGTTATACCTGTCATAACACCTAGTCCCTAGGTTCTCACTATAAGGTTTCTAAAAGAAGACAAGTTGATTGAAGAAAACACATCTATGGAGTCATGACATATAACCTACACCTATTTTCATTTGGAAGCCATTTCAGATCAATAACTCTGAAAGGATCCCTCATTTTCTTGGCATGACAGTTTTTACTATGAAAAATTGTCCAGATAATTGTCACATTTGATAAACTTAAGCTGTGATCATAAAAATAAAGTTTATGCACTAAGGAGTGATCAGAGTTAAAAAATATAGCAAGTAATCTGAGCTTTTCAAGAGATAAAGTGGCTTTTAAAAGAAAGTTGAAACAGTAATTATCATTATAAAAAGATAAAACCACAGTTGCTTAAAAATCACTACTCTTAGAAAATGATAACATAATTATTAATTTGGGAAAGCTGAATCCTTTGAAACCTCAAAATTTATTTCCTCTTATGAAATTACAATCTAGTGTCTGTGAAGATATATGAGGTCATTGAACCTTTAAGACACAAGAAGTAAAACTTTTCAAAGAGCTTCAAGTCTTCTTTTAATTGCTTCAAGTTTTATCCCTAAAGTGACCTCTGAAAGCTGCAGGTTTTTTTAAATATTAACTATGAAGAGCTATTATTGCTAAACTTTTATTTATTCTTGTTGAGAAAATCTGGTGCTGTATGATTGTCATATGGTGTGGGCAGCATGGAGAACTGCATAGTAACTACTCATCGTACACAGACCCACCACTGGGTCCCGGCGCTTCCATGGCCCGGGCAGGCTAACTTCACACACCACAAGAACATGTATAAAACATTGCTCAGAAAAAAGGTCTAAACGCATCTTACTCATTTTCTCCTTGTTCGCTTTTTATTCCAAAGAGAGGATTTAATTGAATGGGAATTATCTTTATCTGTAGAGTTGAGAACTGTCTTCATTAAGAGCAGTTCATGGATAGATAGATTGCCTTGGTTCCCACACCAATCCTTCTTAATCAGCTTTGGTCAAGCTCCTAGAACATTTAGCACAAGCCATGGCAACTTAGGCAAAAAATAGCCAGTGAACTCTTTTTATTTTTAAAGGGCCTGCTTGAAAAATTGATAATACATTAATTATAAATTTCTTGAGTACAGGGACATTGTCCTTTTGATCTTTTTTACTTCCATAATCCATGATGCCTAGGACAATATTTTTATTTTTAAATTTTATTATTATTATTATTATTGATTTCAGAGAGAGGAAGGTAGAGGAAGAGAGGGTTAGAAACATCAATGATGAGACAAAATCATCAATTCGTTGCCTTCTGCATGCCCTCTATTAGGAATTGAGGCTGCAATTTGGGGATGTGCCTTGACCAGGAATCAAACTAATGACCTCCTGGTGCATGGGTAGATGCTCGACCACTGAACCATACTGGCCAGACAGAAAATATCTTTAAATTTTTGCTATTGAATATATAGTTCTTTCTTTATTCTCAGCATAATAGACAAACCATTTTGTAACATATGGAAGTGTTTCTACTTTGCAAGTTATTCTGAAGGGATATGATTTGCAAAATACTGTCAAATTAAATATGAATTTCCATATGTTCATACAAAGACCAAATACATTCAATGAAAACTAGTTGCAGACAACTTAAAAAATTCTTCATAGGGATTGTTTTAATGTGTTTATATTTACTTTTAGAGAGAGAAGAAGGGAGAGGGATAGAGAGATAGAAACATCCAATGTAAGAGAAATGTCATTGATTGGCTTCCTCCTGCACACCCCATACTAGGGATTGAGTCCCCAACCCAGTTATGTACCTTGACTGGAATTGAACCAGTGACCTCTTGGTTCATGGGTCAATGCTCAACCACTGAGCACACTGGCTTGGCCTCTTCATAAGTATTTTAACTTACATGGCAAATTCTTCTTTCTAAAGTCCTAAATTCAGATGTATTCTCTTGTTGTGCTTTTAATGTCAGTATTTTCTCAAAATATTATAAACCAATATTTCAAAAACAATATATTTCAAGAAAGTGCATGCAGGACATTTTCAAAGATTGTATTTGTTAATAAATCTTTCACATCAAGAAAATATTGACTTAGTTCTTGTAAGGACAACACATTATTCTGGAAATAATTTTTATTAACTAAAACGCATGATGTCAGGAAGCACTTTTTAATAATAGCATGCTTATCATACTGTTAGCTCACTGGACATATTTGTACAAGCCTCCTATTGAGTAAGACTTGATGTAATAGCATATATAACAAACAACTGAAGAACTCTTAGCAATATTTACAGATGGGTGGGCAAATAAGAGGAAAAGGGATCGAACCTTGTGATACCACTTCACACTGCTTTCCAAAGTAGTATTAGGTCACTTGATGGAACAGAGTAGAGAAATTGTGAATAGATGAATATTTTTTAGAAAATAGGAACTGAACTTTACTAAATTTGAGTTAGTAGAATTCTACTTGTCATTCTAATACTATGGCTATGCCAAGTCTTACAACAGTCGTATGGACTGGTTGCGGGCATCAAGGGATAAATGTACAATTTATGGGCTGAAGCATCCTATTTTGTCAGTTTTCAAGACTTGCATTTGTTATTAGCACCTTTGAATCTCCTCCCTTCACGTAGCCATGCCTTTACATTTCCTACAAATGTGCTGGTTTCCAACGGCCTGAATTTAGACTCACCTTGCTCTTTGTCTCCTTTTTCAGTTGGGTTTATTGGGAGGCCTCTTGTTATAGTTTATATCTACTGCTTTCTCTGGTCCTAGTCCTGTGTACTAACTCCACTTTCCCCAGATGTGCCTGAACTACTGTTATTTTTTGGATCCTAATATTGACTTGAACTGGAAAAATTGTGTTTCTGTTTCCTAAGCCTTACTTCTCGTTCTGCATGGTCTGTTTGCAATATTAATGCCCTTTTGTGAAGAATGGCTTACGAACTTGACAGGGAGACTTATTTTCCCCCGAAGCCATGAACAAATCTTACCATATTGATCTTATTTTCCTGAAGGTAGAGTGTTACCCATCCTTGTTTGCATTTGCTCATCTAAATTTGATTGATTGGTTAGAAATGACTGTCATTAGAGACTGAAAGAAACAGTTACTGGTGATGAATGAATGAAACTTGGAACAAACTAAAAGTAAGGGCTATAATTAACAAACTATAAGTAAGTCTATAATTGTTCATAAAAATAAGTTACTGTTTTCACTGAGCATTGTGGAAGAGTTTAGATTTCTAATCTTTGAAAGAAAAGCTACAAAATACCTCTATACTACATTTGCACTCATTAACAAATATTTATTGATATTTTCCGGGTAATTTTTAGTGTGTTTGGTATGAATGAAAAAAGAAAGCGAAGTTTCCTGCCCTCACAGAGTTTACATTTCATCAAGGGAAAACAAACTATACATATAATAAAGAGCAAATTAAATAATATGTTTAAAGTTGATAGGTCCTATGGACAATTGAAAAAGTGGGGGTGGGGGTAGGCATAGGAATACTGTATGTGGGATCCTTGGTAATGTGCGGTATTAAAAAGGCATTCAGGAAAAAGCCCACATTGGGAAAATAAAATGTGGATGAAGGGATGAAGTAGGTGGAGACAACCAAGCAATTATCTGTTGAAGAGCTTTCCAGGCAGAGGGAATATTTTATCAAAGGTTCCAAGAAGAGGAGTGTGTCTTGAGTATTTAAGGAATAGCAAGGAGGCCCCCATGGCTGAAACAGATTGATCAAGCCAAGCTATAGATTAGTAGATGAAATTGGAGAGAGAAAGGGCTCCAGAAATGCAGGCCCTTATAAGGCAATATAAAGACGTGGCATCTGTTGCCCATTTTACCATACAAGTGACATGACATACCAACTTTTAATGATCGCTCTGGTGACTTTGTTGGGAATAGGCTGTATGAGGGTAAGGGTGGGCTTTGGAAGAGCTGCTGGGGAACTGTTATGGGAAGCAGGCAAAGAATGACAACTCAAAGCAAAAGGGTAGCAGAGAGGTGATAAGAAGTTGTAGGATTCCGGATCGATTCTGACAGATAGGTTGCAGCACACTAAAGGACTTTCATGAATATGAATGTCAGTTAAGGGATATTTGCAATCATACAGAAGTGAGCTGCTCATTATCTAAAATATGGTAATGCAAATGAGATAAAGAAACCAGGACACAGTTACTAGGAAATTGAATTGAGAGGACAGACAGAAAAGTTTGGATAGATGGGCAAGAATGGAGAATCAAAGATTAATTTGATGTTTACACAAAAGGGTGTTAAGTTAGTAATCACTTATTTCATTTATTAACTAAAAACACTTACTGAGCATCTACTATAGGAAAAGCGATATGCGATATATTTGGGGATAGAGGTGTAAATGACCCCCTATGTTCTGGAACTTACTGTTCAGTTTGAGGAGTGGAAAGAAAAAGAGAGGCTAGAGAAATTTTTGATGAGGAGACAATATCTGAGCTGACTGGAGAAAGCCTTCTGACTCTGAGTCAGATGGAAGGGGATCGGGTTGTGGTAGGGTAATCTGGGCAGGGTGCCCAGTCAGAGGCCAGGGCATTGAAGTCTCTGCATTCCAACTAAAGAATTTTTATTTTATCTTAAAGACAAAGATGAATCATTGACTATTCCTGTAGAACAAGATTACAAATATAGGTCACTTCCCCTCACCAGGTCTTTGCTCATTTTAAACTCTCTGATTCTCAAACGATGAAAGTGAAGCATGCAAGGAGGGGATTGCTAATAGGGGTAACTCAGAATCTGAAACCGACTTGATCTGAATCTCTGTGTCCCTGACTATACTGATGGCTTCGGTAACCTTCTTCCCCTCCCCCTTGTTGGAAGAGGTGGGTGCAATAAAGCACCGTAAGTGCAGATAAATCGGTAGCAAACTTTACTATAACCTGTTCATCTTTTTCCTTTTCTCAAGCTGAAAAAGTGCTATGTACGTGTTTCTTAAAGTTTAGCTGTCAAACATTGTATTATGAAAAATTTAAAAATGCATAAATTTTTTACTACTTTCTGAATAAAGCAACCTCTGTGGAAGTTTGGGATTCTGTGAAAAATGATTATTTGATGAAGGTTTTCAGTAATATACTTTTTCTTGAGGTTAGGTTATAGAGGACATTAGGATATAAGATGACAGACATTCAAACTTATCCCCAATTGCTGTTACAGATTTTGCTTAAGCATAAATGAACATGTTGTACCCCAAATGTCGCAGGTTTCTGTGATATTACAACAGTTTGCCTGATTAAACACATTTTTTGAAGCCATGAAAGCAGTAATACAATTGCATTTAGTGTTAAGTTGTAATCTTAAGAGAGAGAAAGAATGACAGAGAGAGAAGAAGGGAGGCGAGGAGAAAGGGAAAAGGAAGAGGAAAAAGAAGAGGAAGAAATAACCTAAGTCTCGGTCAGATTCATTTTCCTAAACATAGACTTAAATTATTAAATGTATAATGATAAATTGTCAAATTAAAGCACTCTTTAATGCAATTGTGCCTTCTTAGAAAAGACTGATTTTTTTTTTTTTTTGCATGTTGGGTTTTACTCCAATGTTGAGCTGCATATTTCACACAGGCTAAGAAAAGTGGAGTAAGTTGTTTTGTTATAGTTTTGGAGAAGTACTAGGTGAGAAGAGGTAAGGGGTTTGCAGAATAAGTCAAATTAATTCAGTGTATGAAATATTTAGAGATTTATGCAGAAGATTCTGCTACTAAAGGCTTATTAAGGAGATCACGGAGAGTTTGGATATTTCATTTCATAAATCTTAGCATCCAAAATCACATTCAGTGTGTCCCTGGTGGCTTTCTCTTATGGAATCTGAATATCATGCCTCAATAATATGTGATGTTTTCCATTAGATAATAGTTATTTGAAATTTCTTTTAGGAAACTCGAGATGTTCAAAGAATATTAAAATCTTCCCTTTATTATTATTTATTGACTCTCTTCCAATACCTTTTCTCAAAGTTCTGTTAATAGCTTCATTCTAAGTAACTTAGCTCACTGCTTCATTTTTAACTTCTGATGGCAAAAGAGTCAAATTTCTAGTCCCAATACTATGTGATTGCATCTTAATTGTTATTGTTCATATTCAGTTTGCAGGAATGATTTATGGGCTTGTTGAGATAATAGTTACTTATAAACTAATTTAATGGTTTTTAATTTTACTTCATTAACTTTAAAATGTTTGTGTTTCAGAATTCATGCCAAGATTTCATTTAGGCTATATTTCTATTGTATTTTTATTTTACCTTTCCTATGATCCAAGTGGTAGAAATCTTAAATGAATTTAACTTTTCCCTAAGTTCTTTGTGATGTATTTTGAGTTTGAATGATTACTTTATAAAATAATCATTTCTTTATTTAACTTTAAACAGCCTCCTGTACATTTGTAAAGACATCAAGCTACATGAGTATATGCTTACCTAAGTTTTCTAAACTGGATGCTTAGGTTCATGCATTTTTTAAAAGATATAGTTGTATTGATTTCATAGAGGAAGGGTGAGGGAGAGAGAGATAGAAACATCAATGATGAGAGTGAATCATTGGTTGGCTGCCTCCTACATGTCCCCTGCTGGAGATTGAGCCTGTAACCTTGGCATGTGCCCTGACCTGGAAATGTGTCCTGGTTCATAGGTCAACATTCAATACTGTGTCACACCGGTCAGGCAGTTCATGCATTTTGAAGAAGAGGAACTTATAGAAATTATTAAAAAATAGAGAAAGTCAAAAGAACTGCTTTTAAGACAGAAAAAAAAAATCATTGTATATATAAAGAATGTGGCTGTCATCTTGCTTGGCATTCTGCCAGCTCAGAAGCCAAATACCGAGTTCAAGTATTTGGGGAAATATTGCTGTTATAGAATTTCAGATTCATTTTTTTTAATCTGTCTTAGGTGATTTTGCATTTGTTTGTGAATATCCTTGGTCATTCTACATTTAGGCTTCATCAGCTATTTTAAGCTACTTGTCAAGTGCCTTGAAACCATGATTTCACTATTTGTGTAATGAGGGTAATAAGAATATCTATTTTGAAGATTAAGTGATTGCTTAGAACAGTGTCTGACTCATAAGAAAAGCTTCATTAACATTTGTTTTGTTGCTCTCAAAATTATTAAAAAAACAAAAATCTAATCAGGAAAAACCTACATTTCCATAAGTCAGTGGTTCTCAACCTTGGCTGCACATTAGAATCACCTGGGAATCTTTTTAAAATCTTGATTTCTGGGCCTCATCCTCCGGAAATTCTGTTTCTTTGTTACTAATGTTGTGGCCTCACCCCATAACAAAGAGACAGAATATCCGGAGGATGAGGCCCAGAAATCAGGATTTTAAAAAGATTCCCAGGTGATTCTAATGTGCAACCAAGGTTGAGAACCACTGATTTAGAAGATAATATGGAAGAAAGGCTTTATCTCTCTAACACAGTGGTTCTCAACCTTCCTAATGCCGCAACCCTTTAATACAGTTCCTCATGTTGTGGTGACCCCCAATTTCATTGTTACAAATTGAACATAATTAAAGCATAGTGATTAATCACAAAAACAATATATAATTATATATGTGTTTTCCAATGGTCTTAGGCGACCCCTGTGAAAGGGTCGTTTGACCCCCAAAGGGGTCGCGACCCACAGGTTGAGAACTGCTTCTCTAACATATTAGTTTAGTAAATAGAAATGCTTTTCTTTTTAAAATTTTATTTAAATTAACAATGTTTTCCAAATTTTTAATCTAGTTATGGAAAGAGCTATATCACTTTGGCCTCTTATGTTTAAAATATATCATTGATGTTGTTTTTCATGAAAATATCCAAATAACCTTAAAATGTCACATATTAAAGAAGAGATGTAAAGACATTTTTACTTCACAAGGGGTTATGGGTAAAAATAAATTTTAATAAGATAAAAATGTCATTCATTTGTCATAATGCCCCATTAAATGATTCGATTTCTTTTATCTAGTCAAAGTGTCGAGCAATTAATTTTTTTTAAAAGTTGCAATTATTTCCAGAAGAAATGACATTTAGAATTTCATTTAGATGGAAGACAGATAGTACTGGTGATTAAAGGAACATGGCAATTATTCACACTTTATGTTAGAATACAGATGCAAAGGAAGAGGAACACCATGTGAAAAATCAGCGGCAGGCTGAAACAATTAACCACCACTGACCCCAGGGCTTTGAAGCACATACAACACAGACTATCTTTCCCCCTTTTAAAATGGCGACATGGCAGAAAACTGTAAGAGAGTTGTATTCATAATTTGTTTAGTTTTTTTGATGAATATTTCCTTCAAGTAATTGCTTTGATCACTGAATTCAATGATATCACTGTCGCATCTATATATTAGACTTCAGTGGCATGTGAAATAGAAAATTATGTTATTGTCCTGCTCTGGAGTAATCTGAGTTGGTAGGGAAATATGGTATAAATAGTATCTATAAAGAGCTGTTATTTTCTTTTGTTTCTCTTCTTTTCCTTTTCTTTGAATAAATTCAATGTTCATGTTGATGAAACCCAAATTTCTCATCTTTCCCAGTCTCTGCGTTCATTTCTTTCAGGGTTTAAATCCATTCAATGCCTCACTCCTAACAGAATATGTCAGCAACTCTGTCTTCCTGGACTATTGCTTAATATCAAACATCTAGGTTTGAGTTCATTTTCCTTTTCTCAATTTTTCTACCTCACTATGTCCCCTGAATTGCTGCTTCTTGATGAAGAGTCACAGGTCCCACCTATAGATAAGAGAGTCACTCAAAGGTATGAACACCAGGTGGCAGGAATGGGGTAGTTGCCCACCCTTTCATTGGATTCATATTTGTTTAATTAATTTTTATCCCCAGCCACATCTTGTGGGCAGGGACCATTTCATTTTTAGCTCACTGTTCTGTCTCTGTCTCTCAGCTTCCAGTAAAGTACAGTTTTTGAAGAATTGATGAAATGAATAGAGAAAAACTCTAATAAGCCTCAAAAGGAAGGCAATTTAATTAGGAACATAAACAATAGAAGTAGAGTCACTAACAGCAGACATCAAGTTCACTCTAACTTTCCTCTGACTTCCATTGAACTATCTTAATTTCTGCAGGTTTACTTTTTTAAAAAAATTAATTTTTGTTGTGGAAAGTATTACAGATGTCCCCCTTTCCTCTCCCCCATTAACCTCCCTCCACCTGGTTCCTGCCCACAACCCCATCCCCCCCCCACACTAGGCCTCCACCACACTATTGTCTGTGTCCATGGGTTATGCATATCTACACGAATAAAAGAGAAATATGTAAATTAACCATCACTTTGCGACACCCACCAGCCAATCAGAAATGAGTATGCAAATTAGTGGGACAAAGATGGCGACCACGGAGCCAGCTGGAGTGGGTGGGAGGCTTGGGTTTCCCCTGGTAATGGAGGAAGCCAAGCTACCTGCCCACCCTGGCTGGCCTCTGAAGGGTGGGCCTGTGGGCGGCAGCCACAGAGCCAGCCCAGCTTCCCACCTGCCCTGGCCAGTTGCTGAAGGAGGGGCCTGAAAATAACCCTCAGCCCTCACCCAGGCTAATTACACCACCATCGGGGTGAGGGTCCCACTTGGGGGCATGACCAGCCTGAAAACAGCCCTCAGCCCCTCACTCAGGCTGGCCACATCCCCCCAGAGGGGACCTTCACCCCATGGGGGTGTGGCTAGCCTGCAAAATGCCCCAGCCCCTCACCCAGGCCACCCCTGCAATCTGAGGGGTCCCAGATTGGAGAGGGTGCAGGCTGGGCTGAGGGACAACCTCCCTGCCATGCACAAATTTCGTGCACCAGGCCTCTAGTATGCATATAAGTTCTTTGGTTAATCTTTCCCCCCACCTCCCCCAGGTTACTTTTAATTTCTGCTCTTCCACACCACTTCCAGGGACTGAGCATCTCATATTCTACTCACTTATTGGCTTGTTGAAAAACTCTCTCTGAACACATCCTTCAGCTTCCTTGTGATGATGCCATGTCAAACATAGCTTCCTGTTTGGGTCAGTGTTCCTGCTTACTTACTGAGCAGGATATGGGCTTAATTACTTGCATTTCTTTGGATAATCACTCAACTTCGATAAGCCTTACTTTTCTCAAATCTAAAATGATGGAAATAATACCTACCTCAGAATGTTGTCACAAAGATTAAGTGAGATGACATGAAACTATCCTGCCATGTGTTTCCTAACATTTCCCAGGAAACACATCTTAGTTTCCATCCTTTTTCCCTTGGCAGTTCACTGTGCAAAAGCTTTGCTCACCATGTCTTTTCAATTGTATTCCCTGACGGCATGAGAATAAAAAATTTAATTAGCCAGACCACTCTTAAATGTTCTATGGGATTATGTAATTTCCATCCAGGTCATATGGATGTGATGCTGGATGGTAGACAATTAGAATCTCCAACGGGGCTAGTCTAAGGGCTGGTCTTCCAGGGTCCTTGGTGCTAAACTGTTGGATAGCAAAATATAATTTCTTTAGTGAGTAAATGCAATTGAGGTATATCATCATCAACTAATGAGGTAGACAAGTTTAAAGCAATCATTATATTATATTTGTACTTTTTCAGATATAAAGTTAAAGTATTTTTATAGATTCAGAAATAAAGCATAAGAAAAAGATGCCTTAACTTCTGTTATATAATTGGTTTCTAGTTTTTGTTGTTTTCTTTTCCCCCCTCTATGATTAACACATTTTTCTCTTCATGGAGTTGTTTCTTTCATATTTGAGTTATGAACATGTCATCAGTACATTCAATTATAAGCTATGATTTCCTCTTATGATACCATATTTGCACTCTAGGTCTTTGATGTTTCTACCAACTATATTCAGGACTCATCATAACTCATACTCTTGAATTTTTAATACCACAAACAGAAATGACAAATACCTAGTGCTGCCTGGCTGGCGTGACTCAGTGGCTGAGCATCAACCTATGAACCAGATCACGGTTCGATTCCCAGTCAGTGCATATGCCCAAGTTACAGGCTTCATCCCCAGTGTGGTGTGTGCAGGGAGGCAGCCGACCAATGATTCTCTCATCCTTGATGTTTCTATCTCTCTTTGCCTCTCCCTTCCTCTCTGAAATCAATAAAAAAAATACATATTTTAAAAAAAATACCCAGTGCTTTAGTGAATACAAAAAAATGAAAGAAAAGTTGCTAAATAAGAAAAAAAGCATTAAAACTATTGTCCCAATTTTTGTTTTGATCCCATTAAAAAATGGGGGAAAAAACATGTTGCCTTTTTTTTTCCCCAGAAATGTGGTAATTTTTTAAAGTTGTATATGTAAATGTCATCAGTCCATAAATTTAGGTGGGCAAATACTTTCATTTTCTTCACTTTTATCTGTCAACTTATTTGATACAGGAAATTCAGTCTTGCAACTTCTAGGTTCACTTAGTAACATTTGTGATTTTTTTCTCAGTAAACCATAGTGTGAGTTCTGTCAGTACAGAGTTATTTTTTTGTCCTTTTCCTCTTAGGATGGCATCTAAGGTGGCAAGGATGGATGACACACAGGGCACTCAGACATAGATAAGGGAGAGGCATCTGGCTCACAGCCATCTCCTGGAACCTATGACAATGTTCCTGGCACCTCTTTTTTAGTGTACATGGCTTTCATAAATCACTACCAGAAAAGTTTCAGGTATTTTGTTATAACTGTTTGGAACTAATTCTTAATGTTTTTCAAAGAAGATCTACATTTTGATAAACTTCAGCATCTCGTACAAAATTTGTGTCATAAGTTTTTTCTTTCAGTTTACCCCATTCACAGAGATAAAAATGTTATATGAACTCAAATTAGACTTGAGAGAGTTGTGACTTGTATTATAGCCATTAAAATATGATATCTTTACCATGGCCAATTTTGCTCAGGGGTTAGAGCATCACCCTGAGCACTGAAGGGTCACGCATGGGTTTGATTAGCAGTCAAGGTCACATACCTTGGTTGCGGGCTCAATCCCCAGCCCCAGTCGTGGTGTGTGTGGGAGGCAGCCAATAGATGTGTCTCTCTCACATTGATGTTTCTCTCTCTCTCTCTTCTCCTCCTCCCGCTCCTCCACTCTCTCTAAAAATATCAATGGAAAAATTATTCTTAGGTGAGGCTTAAAAAAATTATGTTTTTGATACTTATGCTTTCACAATTTATTTTCAGTTTAGATGAGGGATTTTAAAAAGAAAAACAAATTTTTAAATGCTAAATACATTTCAGATAATACCTCTTCAGTAGATATTGGCTTCATCTAAAATGGCTGACATATTGTCCATTATACAACATGGATTAGTTCACCTTGGGAAAAGCATTAGCTCCCAAAGAGCCTTGCTCTTTCTTAGTTTTGGACCTTTGCATGTGCTGTTTTGACTACCTGGGACACCCTTTTCTTTCTCGTTTGCTAAAATATACTCATCCTTCTGCTCAGCTCCCTCAAAAGAGCCTGCCTGATTCAGTTGTTTAACCAAAACTTCACTGATTGACTGCTCACCACACTTCACATCACCCACATTACAAACACTCTTACAAAAACACTAATAGACAAGTCTCTGACCACAGGAGCTTACATTCTAGTTGAGGAAGAAAAGAAAATAAGCAAGTAATTATTTATATGCATAATAGATATTATATATTTTATTATGCATATTTATTTTTTTTTGGTTTCATGTCTCTTGTAATCATTTCCTTTAAGAACATAAAACTTTTCCTCATTCACTTTAAACAACACCAAATGGTATTTTATTATGTAGATTTAAAATAATTTATCATAATTTATAAAATCAGCCTCCTATTGAAGGAATTTAAGGTTCTTTTTATTCTCAGATTCTTACTAAAAGCGATGCACACCTGACACTAATACAAAATAATATTGAATGTAACTTGTAATTTACAAATAAAATTATATAAAATAGAAAGTGATTTCAAGTATAAAAAAAAAAAAGACAAAAGGGACACAATGACCATAGTGATACATCATTCGCATCAGACTTTTATAAATCCTGGTGAGTAAATTCCAGGAAGTGAGTATGCTAGGTCAAAGTATATGTGCATTTGTAGCTTTTATAGTTATTTTTCATTTATTCTCCAGAGATCTGCACTGAATTATACTCATAACCTAATATGTGAGTTATTCTTTATCCCCATTAATACCAAGAGAGTTCATAATCAAACTTTTCATTTTTTGCCAATCTAAGAGTGAATTGGGGTATCTGTCTAGCTTTTATTTATATTTTTCGTACATTACTTTTTTTTTTAGTCTTTATTATTATTATTATTATTCATTACTTTTTAACTTTTAAAAGTAATTTTCCTTTTCTTTATGATCTAGTCACATCTTTTGGTCATTTTATTGGGTGGTTATTTTTGCATTATTATTTTAATCTACTAAGTAATTTTATTTATTTGGTTTTTTATTGTTTAAAGTATTACAAATAGTAGTATTATTGATTTTTAGATATTTTCATACTGGGAAGATTAACCCCTTGTGACATAAGTTACAAATGATTTTTTTAAAAATAGGTTGTTGCTTGATAAAATTTTCTCTTATGATTCATTAGTTTATTGAGGTAATCTTATGACTTTCTTTTTAGCTTTGTTAATACAATGAATTACATATTAATTGATTTGTTAACACGTGCCACAATGTTTTGATTCTGAAAATTTGAAATTGTAATTTTTACAGAAATATTCAATTTCATTGTTTTTATTTTTTAGGAATCTTAGTATGATATATATTTCCATGTGATGTTAGAATCAGCTTGGCTAGCACCAAATTAAAAAATGTACTTTTTTGTTGGGAATCATATTAAATTTATACATCAGTTTGAGGAGAATTGGCATTTTTCTTGATTTTTCACTGTCATTCAAGTATTTTTGTTATTCAGATTCAGGAGTGTTTAAAATGTTTTTTATGGCCCTGGCCAGCGTGGCTCAGTGGATAGAGCGTCAGCCTGCGGACTGAGGGGTCCCGGGTTTGATTCTGGCCAAGGGCACATGCCTGGGTTGTGAGCTCCATTCCCATTGGGGGGTGTGCAGAAGGCAGCCGATCAGTGATTCTCTCTCATCATTGATGTTTCTCTCTCTCTCTCCCTCTCTCTTCCTCTGTGAAATCAATAAAGAAATATATTTTTTAAAAAATGTTTGTTATGTAGGTCTGGAACATTTCTTGGTAATATATTTGGAGCAGTTTTAAATTTCAGATGTTTGTTTCTAATATTTTCTATCAAGCTACTAAATAATCTTTTTGCTTATATCAGATATTAAATTATGTAATGTGAAAGTAGTAATAATTTACTTCTCTTTTTCAATTTTTATAACTGCAGAATCTAACATTATTGAAACCACCTTTGGTGTTTCTCCATTAAGTCCAAGTTTGATTTTTAGGACATAGGTATTTCATTTCAATAAGTGTTTGTCTATTATTATTTTGTTAAGATTTTCTTTTAATTCAGAATAGTTGCAGAATGTTGAAAATGTTTTTGCAGGTGATCCTAGAGAGATGATTATATGATTTTCTTTTTAGCTTTATTACTATAATTAATTGTATATCAATAAATTTGCTAATATAGACCCATTCTTGTATTCTTAAATGAAATATATTCTTCATAACACGTTAATAGTTTAATATGCTGTTAGAATCTCTGAAGTCATATTGGCTTGTTGTTTATCTATGCCATTCTAACCTAGTATGACACTAATATATTGGTTTTGAAAATAATGGAAATATCTCCCTCCCATATCCCCTCTATTTGTTTGTTTGCTTGTTTTTGTGCTTTGGAATAGTTTAAATAGCATTGGATTTATCTACTCTGAAAAGAGTTGATAGACTTTCCCTATCAGTCCTTATTCTTTCATAAATTTTAGGTGTTTCAGATGATTCTTCATTTCTTTAATTAAAATCTCTTGGTTTAAATTTCTTTCTCTTTTGGAATTAATTTGGATAAATATTCTCTTAGAATATCATCTGTTTTATCTAGGTTTTATAATTGATTGCAGCAATCTAGCCTTTATGATGTTCTTTTCCCTTTATTGTGATTATCTTTCCCCAAAATATTCCATTTTTATAGATATACTGTCTTGTATTTTCTCAATCAGTTGGTATCCCTCCCCATCACAGAAGTTTTTACTTATGTATTAATGTAACTATTATTTTGTTTTCTGATAATTAATTTCAGCTTTTACCTTTATTAATTGACACTACTGTTTTATTTCAATTTATTTTTATGTTCTTTATAACTTCTTTAGTCTTATTATTGATTAGTTTAATTAAAATTTCTTGATCTGAAATCTGAAGTTATTAACTATTCTCTATGCCCTATTTTAATAATATCCAAATATATTTTTCTACAGTATTATCATTTCAAACAATTCTACCAATTCAGTTTGAGCCTAAAAGTACTTTGAGACAAATTTTATTTTAATGGTAATTGAGTCTTTTTGTTGTCTGAATTTGTTTTTATTAATTACTAGTTTTATTTCCTTTTATTTTTTATATTGTTGAAAAATATATTCAACAATTTAGCCACTTTGGAAATGTTAAGGTTTTGTATTTAGTTTTAGATAATATTTTATGAGCACTTCTAAAACAGCTATCTTTACTTCAGACTAAAGCATTAAACATTTGTCAATTTGATTTACCTTCTTAATTGATATTTTTGTCAACTTGATCTTTCATAAACTCAGGTTAATCAAGTTCTTCTAACACAGAATATTTCTGTCGCTCTTGTAGCTTCTATAATGTCTAATTTATGAATGTTGCTGCCCTGTTATGTAATGTCTAGAAATTCATAACTGTTTTATCTTTATTTTGAATTAGTTTAATTAGCATTACAAAATGTCCTTATTTAAATCATTTCATTCCTTTTTTGGTCAGAACTCCTTCTTGTCTGATATAAAATTTGCATGCACATTTGATTTGCTTTTGCATTTCCCATTTACACTTTTGCTCAGCCTTTTGTTTTGTTTTTATATTTCTTTATTTTATATTTCTTTTTAATTTAATTTAATATTTCCTTTTGTTTTTCATCATCATTTATTCCCTCTATGCCCTCTTCCATCTCCACCCTCCACCCCCTACCCAACACACTTTTATCATTTTTCTTTCTGAATCATTTATTGTAACAGTCTCTGATTTCTGGTACAATATGATAGCATTGTTTTTTAATACATTAATTAAACTCATTGGCATTTGCAGTGACAGCTGTCTGGTCTTAATCTAATGGCATACTTTCTGCTTCTAGTACTTTGTAAAGGTTTGTTTTGCTATTTTTGTTCATTATTTTTTTTTATTGTTGTTAATCTTCACCCGAGGATATTTTTTCCATTGATTTTCAGAGAGAGTGGAAGCATGGGAGAGAGAAGAGAAAGGGAGGGAGTAGAGAGAGACGGGGAGAGAGAGAGAAAAAGAGATTGGTTGCTTCCTGCATGCTACCCATCCAAGGCCATGGATTTAACCTGAAACCCAGGTACGCACCCTTGACTGGGAATGAAACCCTCAACCCCTCCCTGCTTCAGGCCTACGCATTAACCACTGAACCACTGGTCAAGGCTTATTTATTAGTTTTAATTAGTTTTTCTGATAGCCAAGATTTTAATTTAAAATTTTACCTTTTCTATTCGTTCCCTTTCATGAGCAACAGTAGAGTTAGCAGGTTTTATCTTCCTCTGCCTATTCTCTCATTACCCCATGATTTATTCAGTTTTGACTTTCTTGGTGTTTACTTGTATTTTTAGATCTGATTGTGCTTCTATTACTTGATCTATCAAGTTTAAATTATAGATGATTATGCAGTGAAATTACTTTACTTCCCCTTACTTTGTTAGTTATTTTTACATTATCATGTAACACTTTATTTATGTTCTACCTCCACATGTGTTTATCCTTAGTTCTATAATTAAATACATTCAATAGTCATCAAACATCATAATTTCCCTAGTCATCTCTTGGCTGACTTAAGTTCACCCTTAGGCAAGTTTTCAAGAAGAGTTTATGGGGGAAAAAAAATATTAGCTGAACTCTTTTTTGATCAACACCAATAACCTTTATACAGTTTGCCTTATCCAAACCTAATATTTGTACGTTATGTTTTCTTTCTCTTTCTTTGAGTATCATACAGGCATTTCTA
This sequence comes from Myotis davidii, assembly GCF_000327345.1. NCBI lineage: Eukaryota > Metazoa > Chordata > Mammalia > Chiroptera > Vespertilionidae > Myotis > Myotis davidii. The sequence goes on from NW_006294418.1 coordinate 2,105,058, forward strand.
CATTATTTTCTGTCAATAAATGGTTGCATTAGATAAATTTGAGGCCACGCTGATATTTTTTCCTTTATTCTATCTTCACCCTTTTTGTTTGCAAACACAGTTCTGTTTGTTTGTTTTTTCATCCTCAAAATCCATTAACTTTAATAAGCTATAAATAAAATTAACCATTCCGGGTTAATTCTCCCAAGTCTTTCAGACAATTTTGTATTTATTTCAATATGTATATTTAAATCAGTTTTGATTTCATCAAAATTGTCTTGAATTATAACTTTTTTAAGATGATTATTTTAAAATGCCTTCAGGTTTTATTTCATTTTTTAAATATGTTATTGATTTCAGAGAGAAGAAGGGAGACAGAGAGAGGGATAGAAACATCAATCATGAGAGAGAATCATTGATCGGCTGCCTCCTGCACACCCCCTACTAGGGATCGAGCCTGCTCATCAGGGACTAAACTGCTACCCCCTGGTTCATGGTTGGCAGTTCAAACACTGAGCCACACCTGGCCTGGAGAATTACACCATTTAAAAAAGTTTTTCTGTTTGTTTGCTTTCCTTCTTTGGAAGTTCACTCTGGTGATGATAGAACTGTTTTGTCTATTAATTTATTCCTAGAGGCCCAGTTCATGACATTTGTGCACTGGGGGAGTGGGGTCCCTCAGCCCAGCTTGCACCCTCTCGCAGTCCCAAACTCCTTGGGGGATGTCTGCCTGCTGGCTTAGGGATGTCCACCTGCCAGCAAATTGCAGTTTGGTCTATTTGCATATCAGGGTTTTATTATATAGGATTTTCTCCCTAAACTATTTTAAATCTTTTTTTCCCTCACAGCTATCCTCTGCCCCTTGATGTATTCTAGTTTCCTGACATCCTTGCATTCCTTCCAAATTCTTCTCTTTTTTTTTCTAATATTTTCTGATTTCTGCAAGCTCATTTTTTACTCTCCTATTGTCACACTACAATCAGTCCTATTCCTGCATTTCTACTTGGCAATTTTCCATTTACGGAAAATTATTTTATTAAGTTTCTATTGTTTTACTTATTCACTATTTTATAGCCTTTTTAAAGTTAAAAATTTATTTAGAGACAACTTACTACCAGGAATATTGTATTACTCTTCTTCAAATTCTATATTTTTCTTTAAACTATTTTGTATATTTTCCACCTATTACACATTCATATAATTTTCCTATAACAAAAATTAACATTTTAATTAAAATATGAAAGTAACCAATTTCTTTAGAAAACCATTCAAAAATTTTCAACTATTATATAGTTTTTTTGTTTGTTTGTTTGTTTTTACAGAGAGGATGGGAGAGGGATAGAGAGTTAGAAACATTGATGAGAGAGAAACATCCATCAGCTGCCTCCTGCACACCCCCTACTGGGTATGTGCCTGCAACCAAGGTACATGCCCTTGACCAGAATCGAACCTGGGACCCTTCAGTCTGCAGGCCAATGCTCTATCACTGAGCAAAACCGGTTAGGGCTATTATATAGGTTTTTTTTATACCATTTCTCTTTAGGGGTTTTATTGTAAAATATATTGTTTTAATGTGGTTTTTTTGAGATTTTATCTTTGTTTTAAAACTTTAAAAGCCAAACATTTTTTTTTCATTTAATTTTATTTTAAATATGAGAAAGGTAATTAAATATAGCTCTTTATAAACACAATATAACTGGTGATATGAAAAGTTGATTTAATCCTTAGTCTTGATATGGTTATAAATATGAATGGTTTTAAGTTATCATATGGAATTTATATATTCAAGTATTTGATAACTTGTATCAAAAGTGGTTTCAATATGCAGGGCCTATATTTCTATATTAATTGTGATTATTTTTGTAGACCAAAGTATCTAATGTTGTTATTTATATTTTAGGTTAGTGGGATGGTTTGGTCATGAACTCAGCACCAGATTTAAAATGGATAACAGTAAGTGTATTCCATTTTACTTTACAAGTCATTTTATTTTAACTTTAATTGTCATCAGTCTTTGTATGATATGTAATATACATGCCTCCTGGAGAATGCACTTTGAAAATGCCACTGAGAATTTTTAAAATAAGAAGTGACATTTCCAGAGTGTAAGACTAAGTGTTTATAGAATTCAGCATGATGTCGAGTGAGTTTATCCCTTTGTAGGGAGATAAGAGGAGGCGAAATCTAGCATAAAGGATCCGACCTCATCAATATGGAGTACCTGAACATCAGGCAGTGAGGACAAGAGGGATTTTGGGCTTGGAGTCAGATCCAGAGAGACTTGGGTGTCAATCCCACGTTGCTCCTTAGTAATTTTGTGATGCTGCACAAGCTAAGTCATCTTGGAATTTTTCTTCTCATATAATTAATGTGAATAATATATATTTCAGGATTTCGTTTGTGGGTAAAGACAAATTTAAACCAAAGACCCAACAGCAGTGTTATTTCATTTTTATCTCCTCTTCTTCTAACTTTTCTCCTTTTGTAGTTTTGCCACTTACTGAACAGTAGCAGGTAAACCTCGGGGGTAGACATGAAAGTGTACCAGGCACGGGGGTGCACTGACCTGCTCTTTTCCTTAATGACTCTGTTCTGCAGTCACATGGAGCACAGAAAGCTTTGCAAATGTTGTGAGAATTCCACTTAAACTTGATCATTCAGATGACGTCCAACCCTGAGATAGGTTTTTAAGCAAATTCACATTTACAAAAACCAAGACGAAAAGGATCAAGATGGGCTCTTCCAGTCAAATCAGGAAAACTATATTTCATCTTGCCTGCTGAAATAATGACATCAGTCCAGTTACTTAAATTTTTTGTGCTGGGTTTCTTATCTGTAAATGAGGGAGGTGGATTAGATCAGACAGCAGAGTTTTTCTGTGAAGGATAAAACAGAATTTATTTTAAGCTTTTTGGTTTATACTGTCACTGTGGCAAATACTCAGTTCTACCATTGTAATGCTAAAGTAGTCACAGACATACATAAATGAATGATGCAGCTGTGTTCCAATAAAACTTTATTTATAAAGACAAGTGGTGGGCCACATTTGGCCCACAGCACATAGCTTGTCTAATCCTGGATTAGATGAATCTCGAAATACCCAGAATATTCTGGTTTATTTAGTCAGTCTTAGTTTTAATTTGGTCTCTAGTTAGCAGTTTTCACTCTATTGGATTTAACTTTCAATTTAATTAAATCTAATTATGATAATATCTTATATTAATTCACCTTTTAAACATATCACACTTAGGCAGATTATTTTTTTAACTTCCTCTTTTTCCCTAAGAAAAGCCACTTGACCTAGTGCTAAAAGTCACTTTCATAGGTCATTTCATTTGATATGTCTGGCTTTGGGCTGCATTATAATTTCAAGTCATTTAAATCCTGATTTTTTTCTCTCATTGATGTGGTTTCATAATGGAAGAACATAGCGTGAAGCAGAGCAAGGAATGCAGGCTTGGGAATGGCAGAGGACAGGGTCCAGAAAAGCTTTTGGAAGAGACCATTTTTATCTTGTGTCTAAGAGCTCTAGTGTTTGGTAGTTTCCTAAGAAGGTGGGGGCAGGGGAGACAGACAATAGGTAAAGGGAAAATGTGTGCCAGTTTTTTAGGTCCACAGATTTTCTCTTAAAATATCTCAGAATTCTTAGGGATATAAATGTTTAATTCTTTTTCTCTCTACTACTCTGTCATTGAAAAAAATCCATAAAGCATAACTTTTAAGATATATTCTATTAAAATGACATAATATGAATTTTTCAGAATTGCAGTTAATCCCTGGAGCCAAGGGATTTAGAATTTCAAATCCTCCCATATTGTTGGTCTGTCCTTTGCACGCTAGTTTAGAGGTAAGTGATCTGTGTGCCAATCTTCCCACATCTTTACTTTTTCTTTACCTGATTGTGACATGCTGTAGTACTTTCTCTGCTAATCAACAAGATTATAATGTGCATGTGAGGTGGCCCAGAAAGCAGCATAGAGAACAAAAAGAACCAAACGGTTAAAGAGGAGGGAAGGAGAGGAGTTTAATGCTGCGTTCTCAAGTGAGACCCACCAGACCAAAGGTGGGGCCAGTGAATTCGCGCCAACAGGGAGGGGCAGCACTTCTTTTATACAGGTGTTCAGTGAGGGCGGGAGCATGAGCTGAGGAAGTTCCTGCCCCAGGGTTCATCACGGTATTCAGCTGAGGAAATTCCCACTGCGGGGGTCAGCAAGATATTCAGGACTGAGTCAGTATCTGTGTGGGGGTCTTGTGGATTCCAGGGAGGAGCCGTATCTGTGTGGCCATATTTCTGGCACGCTGACCTGTTAGAAATTCCAGGGAGGGTCCACTATCTCCTCACACCTCTGCATGCATCTGATCCTGGGCTCCCTCCGACCTAACATCGACTGTGCACAAACATTGTGCAAAGGGTAGTGTTCACCTTTAGGATGCATCCGTATGTGAATTATCACCTTTTATGTGTCTCCAGCCCCTAGCAGGATGATTGGCACATTGTAAATGTTACCTGTAACACACCTGGGGAGATGTACTTTTAGTTCCACTTCCAATTTGTGTGAACATGAGTAAGTTACTTAATCTTCTATTGATTTCTCAATATTAAAACAAACATGCAATCTTTAACTCCCAATTAATTAAATCATTCATCATTTATTTATTAAGAGAATGCTGTGTGCCAGACAATGCTATGATTACTGGGGACTCTGTCTTTCTAGTTCTGTGAATCAATGAACTGACAAAGTTTTAGGAAGACTAAGGAGGGAGTATATACATATATATATATATATATACATATATATATGTATATATATATATATATGAATAGTCAGAGTAAAACAAAGATTGGGTAAGGTTGTTTCATGAGTTAGTGTAAGTTTTGTTAAAACTGGGGATCTATGCCATTATAGTCATGTATATAATCTCTACGCTTACTGGCTAAATATTTTTCTTTAAATTCATTCATATTTTTACTTAAAATAAAGTTAGTCTTACCCTAAATAATAATATCCAAGGAACCAGTTTGTTTTCCTAGATCTGCATATCTCTCTACTTCAATATATCTAAACAATTTGATGTATCTCTACCTATCTATATATTCCAACTAATTATTTGAATATTAATTAATTTCAGAGTGAGACTAAATTTATTCAAATATAGTTTTAACAACTCTTTAAAGCACAATAGCAGTATAAATAGACATATTATGTAAAAATATATTCCTACACACATTTAGGTAAAATATATTTTGAGTATACATATACATTTTTAATAGAGATTTTTAAACAAATAGCTATTCAAATAAAATTTTATTTTCAAAAATGTTAAATCATCCAAAGATAAAATAGTTTTTGATATTTTAGGAAATCGTGTTGTGGAGTGACTGGAAATACTTCCAAAGTCTCTTCTAAGCCTAAAATTCTAGGAATCTGTGAACAATTATCGCAGTTTCTCATTTTGGCCACTGGGAAGCAGTGTCAAGTTCCTCTACAGCAGAGGCTCTCAACCTGTGGGTCGCGACCCCTTTAGGGGTCGAACGACCCTTTCACAGGGATCGCCTAAGGCCATCGGAAAACACATATATAATTACATATTGTTTTTGTGATTAATCATTATGCTTTAATTATATTCAATTTGTAACATTGAAAATACATCCTGCATAACAGATATTTACGATTTATAACAGTAGCAAAATTACAGTTATGAAGTAGCAAGGAAAATATTTTTATGGTTGGGGGTCACCACAACATGAGGAACTGTATTAAAAGGTCACAGCATTAGGAAGGTTGAGAACCACTGCTCTACAGTATTTTTATGCAACTTCACTACTAAATCCTGCAAGCTGGTTTCATTTAATTTAAAGAGCAGGTTCTCAGTTTGACCACTAGATGGAACTTGCGCTGTTCTCACTTTTTAGCTTTTTTTTTTAGGTTGAAATAAACTTAGTAAACAAAATTTTTGTTGGTGATAAATTTTGGAGGGAATCGGCTTAGCAGATTAGATAATGACATTTGAATTGCTTTTATAAAAGTCATTCAGAGAAAAGCGTCTGTTAAACATTTCAAAACAAAATGTTTTGCTTACCTTACTTGCCAGTTTATATCAAGGAGAAGATGAATTACACTACTTAAAAAAGCCACCACGGCATACCTTAGAAAAAAACTATATTTAAAGGTATTTCCTCTTATTTTTCCTATCTTTCTCAGCCATATCTAGAAATTTTCTTTTGATTCTCCACTGGTATATTCTCTGCAGTGGGAGGGTTATTCCAGCATTCCCCGCTCTGCCAGGGCAAGAGTCCGATTCTGAACTTTCCCTCCAGTAGTTTCCTACCATAGTGTATTATAGTCCCCCAGACAAGCTTCTATTCTCAGCTGGAATCGGAAGACTGGTTTATCTCTTCCTTTAATATCTAAGTTTAATGCCAGCAGAGGGCCTTAAGAGCCAGCAGAGGAGGGATATACACTTTTCTGGGGGGGCTTCTTATCACCTGAGAACTTCTCAGGAGCCTCTTAGAAGTACCTTGCTGAAGTCATTCACTGCTGAGGCAATGACCTAAAGGAAATTATATGTAGGTAATCAAACGTTAGGTTGATGAAAGTATTCTTTTGACATTCTTTCTCCACATTATAAATTGCAAAATTCTGAAATTACAAACTAATACAGTTCATTGTTTCCTATTCTCTACCTAATGTTCCCTTTTCTAGATGATTCTGAGTTTGCCATGTAAGTAAGCACCAGTAAATTAACCATGTCTGGACTTAACTTATTTGTTTAGAAGTTACTGCATATGGAAGATAGGCAATTGAAGTTTGAGCAAATGAAATAAATAAATACCTGAATCAAACTACCTTTCTTTGTTTTCTCTACTTCCCTTTCGAAAAATATTCCGCATAGTCAAATGCCAACTGCAGGAGAGAGTCTATATTTAAGAAGCAATGCATATGAGCATGATCTCAGGGTTACAATAAGAATTTAAAGCAAAGGACTTTAAATGACTGTTTACAATTATCTACATTTAAATGATACTATTAAAATAGCACCTTATAGTCAGTTTTGAACTGTCATTTTCTTTATATTGTTGCTTCTTAATCATTTATACAATACTTTAAAAATATTGTGGGTCAAGAGAAAGAGCGCTAGAGTAGGAACCGGTTGGCAAGTACTGCACCCCTCGTGGGGACACGAAGTGTGGCTTACACAAGTGACAACTACTCATTAATGGATTTACCTCTTCTATGTGAAAATGTTTCGACCAGAGTACTTCTGTGGTCTCCTCAATTTTCGATTTCTAACTTGAACTGAAATAATATTCATATTGTAATTAGAAAGGTCATATTTGGTTGTAGCAATATATAAACAAATTTTAGACCCTTTTAGTACACAAATTTAAAATGAATTAAAGAGCTTCAAAATAAAAATTAGAGTACTCAAATAAAATACATGGCAAGTCAGAGGAGGTTTACTTTGTATTTCCTCAGAAAATTATCAGAGAGCCATTTTTAAGAATTTAAGAGAAAAATATGACAATTGAAAGCATCATGCTTATGCTTATTTTACTATTTAAACTTATCTAACTTTGCATTCATTTTACTCGGGGGGGGGGGCGGGGGGGAGCCCAAGTAGATGAAACTGCCAAGAATTCTGTTATAAGCTGAATATTTTCAAATTACACTTTTCATTTTTTTTCTATTAAAAAATATTCTGCCTCTGTACTGCAAGCACAGAAATGATCAGAAGCCAAGAAGGAAAGAGGCGATTTTATTCCCTTTCCCTGTTAACTCTTCCTATTAGCCCCTCTTAATATTTCGATGTGAGGGTTCGGCAGAGACATTTATGGTACACTCTGTGAAAAGAATTTTATAGTGCCTCAGAATGCACCTGCGGTGGTAAAGTGGAAAACAGTTGTAGATAAAAGTTATTTTATTGTTAACAAAGAGCAATAGCATGTTAACACTGAGATATTTGTTAAAAAAAATTGTTTCTAGTTATTAAGAAAAATTTGCAAGAGCAAAGCCTCCTATGAAAAATTATGAGCTTAAGTAATAGTCCCCAAAGTCTTGCTAACCTATGAATACAAATGAAATACCATTAAAAGTCCTACTTCTCACATTGCCCCCATCTGTATTTTACTGGGCCCATATCAGAACCAGGAAATTTTCCAGAATTTTTTATTAATAAAAGTTTCCTCAAATAATTATTAATATCTAAAGAGAAGCTTGGAAAGATTATTCTCATATTTGTATATTCCAAACTCAAGAGTCAAAACACTGATGGGCTGTGCCTTGCCTCCATGAGAAAGCTGATTCTTGAACTGGGCTCACTTGTTCCAAAACTTGGCCAGTGTTGCTCAGTGGTTGAGTGTCCACCTATGAACCCGGAGGTCATGGTTCAATTCCAGGTCAGGGCACATGCCAGGGTTTCGGGCACAACCCCCAAGTGGAGGCAGCTGGTCTATGATTCTCTCTCTCATCATTGATGTTTCTCTCTCCCTTCCTCTTTCTGAAATCAACAAAAATATATTTAAAAACACACAACAACTTGGAGATGTTCCCTCATGGAGTTCTCATTGTCCCAGACGTGCTACATTTTGTTTTACACAGAAATGCCTCTTACCGGATTCCATGTACCCGGGTTTACCTGAGTCCTAGAGAATATAATCCCTTACCCACAGGGGATACATTTTAAGACCCACAGTGGAGGCCTGAAACCACAGATAGGATGGAACATAGTATATATCATGATCCATGTATACTATGATATATATATATGATAAGGCTTAATTTATAAATTAGGCATAGTGAGAGATTAATGGCAATAATTAGTCATAAAATGGAATAATTATAACAATGTATACTGTAATAAAAGTTATACACATGTGGTCTCTCTCAAAATATGTCATTGTACTGTACTCACCCTTCTTTATAATTTTTTCTTTTTTCATAATTTCACAGATAGAAGACTTATTCTTTTTTTAAAAAACATTTAATTTATTTTTTTTAATATATTTTATTGATTTTTCACAGAGAGGAACAGAGAGAGATAGAGAGTTAGAAACATCGATGATAAGAGAAACATCGATCAGCCGCCTTCTGCACATCTCCCACTGGGGATGTGCCCACAACCCAGGTACAGGCCCTTGACCGGAATTGAACCTGGGACCTTTCAGTCCGCAGGCCGACGCTCTATCCACTGAGCCAAACCGATTTCAGCAGAAGACTTATTCTTACGATAGGTCTTAGGAAGCTCCTCAAAGATTTTTCTTGCTTCATTAAGTAGAGAACTTGCACCCTTTCACTTAAAGGACAAACTTTACAGCTTCTCTTTGGCATGTCCAAATTGCCAGCCTCACTATGCTTGCACTTTGGGGCCATTATGAAGTAAGTAAGGCTTGCTGGAGTAGAAGTACTGCCATGCCATGCCAGCTGATCTGATAAGCATGCTGGCGACTAAGTGGGAGGGCACACTAGGACAAAGGGACATTCACAGCCTGGGTGACATGGAGCAGAAAGGCAACAGATTTTCATCAGGCTACTCAGAATGGTACACAATTTAAAACTTACGAATCATTTATTTCTGGAACTTTTAATTTAATTTTTGGACTTCGGTTGAGGGAGGGCAACTGAAACTGCAGGAAGCAAAGCCACGAATAAGAAGGGATGACTCTCTTCTTTGCACTGGGACCACAAATGCCTCCCGAAACAAAGGCGTCAGCTTCCCCTTGCAGCTGGTCTCCTCCCAGGCTGCAGGCATAGTCTGTGAGGTCTGGGTGGCAAGATACCACTCTATGCTGTCTGAGAGATGAGTGGTGCGGGCTGGAAACATGGTGAAGCGGGTAGTTAGAAGTGGTCTTATTCTAGATATAGTTTAAAGGTAGAGCTACCAGCTTTTGCAGATGGATTTGTGGGAGTTGTTTGGAAAATAAAGGAGTCAAGGATGATACCAAAGTGATTGACCTGAAAAACTGGTGGGAAGGGAATTGCCAAAAACTGAGGTGGTGAAGGCTACACCTGAAGAGAAGGTGACTTTGGGAGGAATATTGGGATCCCAATGTTGAATATGTTTACATAGAAATGCCTGTTAAACATGTATCCAATTAGAATGTCGAGTAAGTCAGATACGTGGTTCTGGATGAAAGCTTTGTATGTTAAGTCCAGATTGGTATGAATTGTGGGTGTTTTTTTTTTTAAATCATTGTCTGTAATATAAAGAAAAGGTTGAAAGAAAAAAAAATACAACTCCCTTCCTCTTCTTCAGCCAAATTTATACCCTCCATGCAATAAAGGGGCAGGACACGTATGCCTGAAGTGTTTACTCCTGTTAGAATGCAGGCCCACACATGTATACAGATATGTGTTTTCATAGACTTTATGAAGTCTACACAGCATTGAATGACCCTGTCTTTGCTCTGTGGCATAACATGATACAGTAAAGGGACAGAAAGTGGCAGGCCAGTGCATCACACTGTTTGAAGTTCATTCCGCTCTTATAGGGAGAATATATTTTTAAACTCTACTTGACCTTAAGAGATAAGCTAGAAAAGCATGTCTGCTCTGACCTCTAATGTTCCAACACCAGTTACTGTGTGCCCTTGTCACTCATCTTAATATAAGACACCTCAGGCAGGAAATTGCAGTGTTTTCAGACCATACTAGAGTGTAACAGGGAAGAAAGTGATGAAAAAAGAAAAAAGGTGGGGGAGAGGGAGGGGGGCCGGCGGTGAGGGAGGAGAAAGGGGAAAAAAAGGCCGAGTCTTTAGTACTAACAAATGTATTGTGTAACATTTTTTGCTTCTCTGTCTGATAAAACTTGCTGTTTTCTTATTGCTAAACTGGAGGAGATCCAGGACTTAGTCAAACATCTGTAAATAATATTTTCAACATCACCTTCCACATAGGCATGCACATTTAGCTCTTACTGTATTGTTTTGTGGACCAAACAAACTTCATATCAGAAAAGAAGACATCTTCTTGATTATGATGGTTTTGGAGAAAGTGTTCAAATTGTGTGATATTTTAATTCCTTTATTAAGGGACACTTATAGTAATTATTCTAAGCTAATTTAAATAATTCTGAAGGAACATTACAAGTATTGTAATGTTCTTTTGCAAGTATTGTTTAAATGGCACTTTTGCAGTTTTTCTGATATAGAAACTTTGCATTCAGTTCTTGATGGCAAAGGATTTAAAAGAGGACATAGTTTTACAAAAACGATTATTTAAAATGGTATGGTTTTTGGAGAGGTTAAAAGTGGCGACTTCCTTCTTTATGCACTATTTGCAATTTATTTTTGCTTCTTTGTAAATCAACAAAATGTTGTTAATCTGACTGTTTCTCATTCTACAGATCTTTAAGAAAGCAACCATGAAAGCACTGAGAAGAAAGTCTGTTTTGCTCACGGGTTACCTGGAATACCTGATCAAGCACTACTATGGCAAAGAGAAAGCAGAAACCAAGACACCAGTGGTGAACATAATCACTCCATCCTGTATAGAGGAACGCGGCTGCCAGCTAACATTAACATTTTCCGTTCCAATGCAATCTATCTATCAAGAACTAGAAAAAAGAGGAGTGGTTGTAAGTATATCTCTTGCTTTGCTACCCAGTTTTCTCTAGGGGTTGCAGGTTAGGGGGAAAATTTGGATTCTTTAGTTTATTCTTTCACTGGTGCATGTAATTTCACATCAATCAGTGAGTTCCTGGGGATAAATTAAGTGCCAACTAAGTCAGTATTTGGGACTTGCTAATTAAAGGGCACAGAGATCTGTCATTTCTGATAAAAAAGAAGACACCACAAATTTTGGATACAAAGTACAGTTTTATGTAATTTATTCACTTTTATTACAGTTTGAGCAGGAAATATTGTTTCATCATAATTAGGACACATTCTCACTAGTTTTTACAAGTAAAAGCCCCAATACATATTTATTGGATACATAGAATTAAAGAACATACTACTATAATGGAGGAGAGAAAAATAAGTCAATCTTATTTTGTTGTTTGATTAAACTAAGTTATTTTCAAGCTTGTCACTTAAGTCATAAAAGATATATAGGCACATATGAGGAGTGTTAACATTGTATGAAATAATTTTTTTAACCATTGGGCCAAAGTGGCCTTCTTAGTCTCTTGAAAGGAACTAATAGGTGTTAAGAGAATAATTTCACAGGAAAGTGGTGATAATGCAATCTAGGGACTCCTCCACTCGCGTGGCCCTCCAGACCTTTAGAAGAAGTCACCATCGCAAACTCTGGAGGCACCAATCAGAATATCACCCCTGCAAATCAATATGACCAAGACATGTGCTCTTGGGAAAGTTAACATGTATCAGCCCGAGATTCGCCTCTGTTTTGGGGTGCAAATGTATACTTACTTCAAAAAGTTGGTATGGGAATGAAATGGACCAACACACATGAACCATTTACTATGCTGTCTGGCCTATAGTGGGTATCCTATATAATAAAAGACTAGTATGCAAATTGACTAAGCAGCAAATTGACCAAGAGGCAGAACGACCGATCACTATGACGTGCACTGACCACCAGGGGGCAGATGCTCAATGTAGGAGCTGTCCCCTGGTGGCCAGTGCTCTCCCATAGGGGGAGCGCCACTCAGCCAGAAGCCGGACTCACGGCTGGCAAGGCAGCGGTGGTGGCAGGAGCCTCTCCTGCCTCCGTGGCAATGTTAAGGATGTCCCACTGATAGCTGAGCAGGCCTAAGCCATCAGTCAGACATCCCCCAAAGGGTCCTAGACCACAAGAGGGCGCAGGCCGGGCTGAGGGTCTCCCCCCACTTTGAGTGCACGAATTTCGTGTACTGGGCCTCTAGTTTCTTAATATAGTTCTAGTGAACTTCAGGTGAGGTCAAATTGACTGGGCCCATTTCATAACATTTCGGTATTCCCAGTGTAAACCCAAACTAATTTTAGACTGTAATAAATAACAAAAAGACTTATTTGAGCAAAAGGAGATACAGCCTGAGAACACAGGTTTAGATAGCAACCTAAATCGTATTCAACCACCCTGGACAAAGGGGAAGCCAACTTTTATAGTGAAAGTTCTTACCCAGGTTTCCAATTATGTCCATTTTATGTAAATGAGGTATCCAATTGTGCAGTTGTGATTGTTCAGTATAGGTAAAATAAAGATAAAAATTGAGCCATTCTGATTGGATGGGGCAGACCTCAGTCTGTTGGTAGAAAGATGAAACCATGGTTCCCCCACAGTTGTTGACTCAGATGGTATAAACAAACTGTGAGAAGCCAAAAGTTCAATTTGAGGTTTTTCTCCGTGTACAGAGTATGTGAGGAGCCCCTGTCAGCTAATGACACTAGACTGTAATTCATAATATTTGGGCCCTTGGTTGACCATGGGGCAGATAAATTCTTTCTCTGGGTTCAGGTCAAATGAATCATTCTTCTTGAGGCGTACGTCAGGAATATAGCCAACTGCTTACCTGCAAGATTAGGGCTTAGAGAATTAAACGTAAGGATAATTGACTAGAACTTGCCAGGGCCGTGTGAGGTTCTCATTCATGTAAATGTGTCCAAGATTCCCAGCTTTCCAGTGTCTCCCACAGACGAATCATACATACGCTCTCTTATATGCTTAAAAATATGACCTAAATGGACTTCAGAAAAGTGCTTTTGGATATTCACGTAACAGCCCATTAATGGTTTAATTATAATTAAGAAGAGAGTTTCACATAGCATAGAAACTTTATATTTTAATTAAAGTGAACAATTGCTTATATAGTAAGTTTTAGGGAAATCAGTATGACTATTTCATGTAAGTTCATCTCGAACGCAGATTTTCATTATGAGAATAATGCTGACACTATTGTGGCCTTATTTTCCCCCAACAGTGTGACAAGCGGGAACCCAATGGCATCCGAGTGGCTCCAGTTCCTCTCTACAATTCTTTCCACGATGTTTATAAATTTATCAATCTGCTCAATTCTGCACTTGAGGCTGCAGAAAGAAAACATAACAGTGTTTAGAACAAATTAAGCAAACTGAAAGCTGCTGTGATTATTTTATGATTTTTATTCAAGTTTTAATCATTAGAAATGTTAAAAAACTAATTACACCTAACTGGCAATGAATTGCATACTTTACAAAAAAATCTGGGATAATTCTTTCAGGAGTCAATGTTCCTGAGGAATCTAAATGTCTATCCAATTTCTTGGTGTTTTATGAATCAAGGTTTTCATTGGTCTAAGTATTATGTACAGAGTCTTGGTTAGCTGTTACAGTTCATGGCCAGTGAAATATTGTTACTGGTTTAATTTCTCATTGACTGACAATTTCATAATATATGTGAAATTTTTGTGTCAATTTTCGTAATATCACTTTTGCTTAAATTACCCAAAGACTTTCTTATACGCACTATAGTTGAACCATCTGATATATGTATGATTTTGGGATATTCTATCCATCTCCAATCTAAGGAACAGAAAAAAAAATTTCTAGAGCAGTGGCTTTCAAATATTTTTGGCCACAACCCATATTAAGAAATATATCTAAAAACAGAGACCTACATTTATGTGTGGATAGGCCTTATTTTAACACACAATTTTTAACAATATTTTAACATCTGTGAAAGAAAAGTCTATCAATTTTCAATCAACAGCTTCTTACAATTGCCACTGGTCATTCCTTTTCATTACCATCCTGACATTAGCATGCTTCTCACAATGAAGAGGAAGCACCTTAGGTTGAATTAAAAGTGGTATATATAGCAAAAACCAAAGGTTCATGAATTATTTACCTATACTCTGATATTTATTATTGTTTTATCTTATTACAACAAATGTTGGTTGAAACTTGTTAAATTGATTTCTCCACCCACTCTTGGGCCCTAAATCACTTTTCAAGGATATCCCTTTATATAATGTTATCATAATTTCTCCTTTTTTTAATGGCAACTTCCCTGGATGAAAGACATTGGATGTTACTCTACCGCTAAAATAGTGAAAGAAATCACTCCATGATGCTGGCAGTTGAGGGTTAGAATTAAGAAATGAGTTGCCAAAACCGGTTTGGCTCAGTGGATAGAGCGTGGGCCTGCGGACTGAAGGGTCCCAGGTTCGATTCCGGTCAAGGGCGTGTATCTGGGTTGCGAGCACATCCCCAGTAGGAGATGTGCAGGAGGCGGTTGACCAATGTTTCTCTCTCATCGATGTTTCTGACTCTCTGTCTCTCTCTCTTTTCCTCTCTGTAAAAAATCAATAAAATATATTTTAAAAAAAAAGAAACGAGTGCCTCATCTCTTAACATCTATTCCAAATCTTATCCTCCATGAAAGCTAGAGTTGTACTCTGCCCTGTTGGATGTTCCTAGTTTTTAGCTGTTGATACCATAATCACTATTCACGGGTTGACAAACATCTACATTTGTATATATTCACAGCAAGAAAGAGTGACTATGACATAATTATTTCCATATTGAAACAAATTTGAATGAAATTAACTTGGACAACCACTTGGATGTTAGAGTTAAAAAGATGCAGAATTCTAACAATACCAGCAAGTAGTGATGTCTATCAAGAATGTACTATGTATTGCGCTGCTCTCTTTATGTTATCTTAGTTGAGTGGCTGCATAATTGCTTTAGTAAAGATTCCCACTCCAGCTTTTGGAAAAATTTATCTTCACAGATGGGAAAGTTCTCAAAACTTTAAACCTCAACCATATACAACCTCATGTGAAAGAAACTATCTTTCAACCTCGCTGTGGTAAACAAAGCAGACATGGTTTCCGCTGTCAGGGAACACGTTTCAGCTTAGTGGGAAAAACAGACAATAATCATAAACACCTAGGTAAATAGATCATTACAAACTGTGACCTCTATAAAAGACAAACAGATGACACTATGCAAGAAAAATCTCATGGATATTAATTAGGCAGTTGCATAAAGGAAGGTGTATGAAAATACTTATAAGCTTAAGTTCTAAAATATTTCATGCTAATAATGTTAAGACTACATCAAATTATATATACAAATCATGTAAAGCATGATCAGCACTATGTCCTTATTAAGAAACAGCATTAGAAATTCCCTTTCTCCCAGCTTGCATTCGCCCCCTCCCCTAATCCAGAAATAATAATAATTATCATTTTTAAACATATCTTTATTGGTTTCAGAAAGGAATGGATAGATAGAAACATCAATGAGAGAGAATCATTGATCGGTTGCCTCTTGATTGTCCCTACACTGGGGATCGAGCCCACAGCCCAGTAATCAAACTGTGATCTCCTGGTTCAAAGGTCAATGTTCAACCCCTGAGCCATACAGGCTAGGGCAGAGATAATTATTGAATTATAATTTGTAGTAATCATTTCCTTATTTACTTTAAAGTTTTACACCTATATATGTACTCATAAAAAATATATTAGCTAATTTTGCTTGTGTGTGGGTTTTGCATAAAGGTAATGTATATTCTTCTGCTTCTTTTGCTTGACTTTTTTTATACTTATTTGTTGTATATTCTGTTTTCATCCATTTTCATTGTTGCTCGGTATTCTCTTCTATAATTGGAATTATTACTT
Organism: Myotis davidii; assembly: GCF_000327345.1. Taxonomy (NCBI): domain Eukaryota; kingdom Metazoa; phylum Chordata; class Mammalia; order Chiroptera; family Vespertilionidae; genus Myotis; species Myotis davidii. Next base: position 2,121,582 of record NW_006294418.1, read on the forward strand.
CATTCTACATCAACTAATGAATGTTTGTGTTGTTCCAGATTTTTTTAATATTGCAACAACGCACCTATGAACATTCTTAGTACACACATTCTAACATTTGTCCAGGTCATATAGAGTGTCCCAAAATTAACGCAAGAAGTGATTTTGTTAGAAAACACGGGTTTATAATTAAAAATTGTACATTTTTTATTGATTCATAAAGTATACAGTATAGGGGTATGTATGGAATAGCACCTCGGGTAAATGGCCTCCACAGCTTTGCTGGCACATACCCAAAGCTGTGTTCTTCATTGGTCTTCATTCTCCCTGCTCCTGGGCCATAATTGGTTCTTGGTAATGCTTATCTAATTGAAGGGATTGAAATCAAAGGACAACAGATATTAGAATCTGATTCAATAAACCAAGTAAAATTAGGCTTTTATTTTTTGTTGTTGTTGTTAATGCTCACGCAAAATTCAAATCTCGCGTGAATTTTGGGACACCCTATATAACTGTGAAAATGCTGGGACATAGGGCACACATGTGCTCGACTTTTGTATGTGCTATTACACTGTTTTCCAAAATGTGTGCAGCAGTTTCACTCCAAACAGTAGAGATGAGCATTCCTTGCTCATGACTGTTGCCAATAGTAGCTGTTGATTGTGCCATGTAAGCATGTTAAAATAACCAGGGTGATTATTAAAATGATAGAGATAAATTTATAACTTCCATACAAGTAGAAGGGAAAAAGAGAAAGAGGAGACACACATACATAGGCCCACATGCACGTATATGCGCGCGTACATACACACACACACACACACACACACACACACACACACACACTGCAATTTAACGCTTCAGAAACTATCCTTAATCTGTGGATTAAGCCAAAACTGGAATTTCACCTGGATTTTATACTTGCTCAGTTCTTTCCCCTTCCATATTCTCATTAATTCTCTCCTTTATAGTACTCTTCCTTCAATAAAATATACTTAACTAGGATGCTGCAGTTTGATTCTCCATCTGTCCAGGCACATGCCCAGATTGCAGGCTCAGTCCCCAATAGGGGGCAATGATGATTCTCATCATTGATGTTTCTTTCTCTCCCTCTCCCTTTCTTTCTCTGAAATCAATAAAATCTTAAAAAACAAAAAATAGTTATCTAAATCTGCATCTCAAGCTCTACTTTCTAAGGAATCTAATGTAAGACAGCCTTTTATTTATGGAGCCTTAATCATGACTACTTTCTATTCTATATCTAATATATGATGAATTTACAGTTCTACTTATGTTGGTTTTCACATACAATATTCTCATTGTTTTTTAAACCATATTTTTATTGATTTCAGAGAGAGGAAGGGAGAGGGAGAGAGAGATAGAAACATCAATGATAAGAGAGAATTATTAATCAGCTGCTTCCTGCACATCTCCTACCAGGGATCGAGCCTGCAACCTGGGCATGTACCCTGACCAGGAATTGAACCGTGACCTCCTGGTTCATAGGTCGACACTCAAACACTAAGCCACACTTGCCGGACATAGATTATTAATCTTAATTCAATTGCCATGATAATTTCCTTCTATTACTTAATGCAACATATTCACATGTTCAGGAGATTAAGACAAGGACCTCTTTGGAAGTTACTATTTTTCTTATGGAAGGAAGGAGGGTAGAAAGGAAGGAAAGAAGAAGGAAAAAAATTGACAATTCAAATCTGAATAATAATAGTTGGGATTCTCTCTACTTTTGTTAATATTTGAAAATTAAGAACAAAAAACAATAAATGGTAATGACTTAAATGAGACTCCATCCAGGACACTTGCCTCAAAATTCATGATTTTAATAAGATCATGTTTACAATCCCACCCACCACACATTCTTATGATGGAAACAATCCTTTCAGCCCATACATATCAATATGAGGAATCTAATGAACAAAATAAAATGATGAAGAAAGTAGACCCAAAGATATAGAAGCAAGGAACAGACTGATGAATCTCAGAGGGAAGGGGGGCAACAGGAAGTGATTAACTAAAGAATTGACATGCATATGTGCATTGCCCATGGACACACACAGTAGTGTGGTGAAGGCCTGGAGCAGTGGTTCTCAACCTTCTGGCAGGGTCAATGGGAAAAAAAGGGTACATCTGTATAACTTTCCACATTAAAGATAATTTTTTTTTAAAAAAATCAAAATCTGAAGGACTAGCTCAGTGGTTCTCAACCTTCTGGCCCTTTAAATACAGTTCCTCATGTTGTGACCCAAACATAAAATTATTTTTGTTGCTAGTTCATAACTGTAATGTAAATATCTGATATGCAGGATGGTCTTAGGCGACCCCTGTGAAAGGGTCGTTTGCCACTGCCCAGGGGTTGCGACCCACAGGTTGAGAACCTCTGGCCTAGAAGGTAGTGCTGGTGGAGGAAGTCAATGGGGGGGAAAGAGGGACATCTGTAATACTTTCAACAATAAAGATACATTTTTAAAAAAACTCTTAGAAAAAATCACATATGCTGTTTTTCAAAACTTACACTTCAGCTCTAATTGTAGTTTTGATCTAGTACTGAAAAAAATGTAAAAGAACGTTTTGAAATAAATTTATCCTTTGTGATCAAGTAGATGAAATAATACTTTTAAAATAAATGCTCACCAAAAACTACTCCCTTTCCATCTCCTAAGTCACATATAATAGTTGAAAATATGAGAACCTAAGCCACAAATAAATAAAAAAGTGTGTGTCCATAATTTTCTTATAGTGATTTTGAAAGGAGCTTTATATCTTACACTAGAGGCCTGGTGCATGAAATTTGTGCACTTAACTACTAGAGACCTGGTGCACGAAATTCACGCAGGGGGGGGGGGGTGGGGTGGGGGTGTCCCAGCCCAGCCTGCACCCTCTCCAATCTGGGACTCCTTGGGGGATTTCCAACTGCCAGCAGTCGAACATCCCTCTCACAATCTGGAACTGCTGGCTCAGAGCTGCTTGTCTGTCTGCCTGGCTGACTGCCCCTAACCACTTCTGCCTGCCAGCCTGATCACCCCCTAACCACCCTCCTGCCAGCCTGACCGACACCTAACTGCTCCCCTGCCAGCCCGATCACCCCCAACTGCCCTCCCCTGCTGGCCCGATTGCCCCCAACTTCCCTTCTCTGCTGGCCTGATCACCCACAACTGCCCTCTCCTGCCAGCCATCTTGTGGCTATGGGTGCCGCCATCTTTGAGGGCGTGATAGTCAATTAGCATATTCCCTCCTTATTGGCTGTGGGCATCACCATTGTTTGTGACAGTGTGAGGGTCAATTAGCATATTTCCTCTTTATTAGATAGGATCATATTTGTATACATATATTTTCTCCCTAACTTAATGTAACTTGCTTGGTGATATGGTTAATATTTTCTTTTTCTTGGGATGTCCCTCAGTTCTTAGCACTGAGCTAAATATGCAGTTAGCCTCTTACAGGCAGGTAATGAATGAGAAAGGTGCAGTTGTAACATGTCATATACGCTGTCCATGTTTACACTGAAGTCCCCTGTGAACTTTGTCTCAAAAGAGTAACTCATAGAAAATCCTGTATGATTGAGTCTGGTTCAGACCTGAGCCCACTAGAATACATCAGAGTTATGTAAAATATTAAGAATATGTAGCCCAATAGATACCTGTACTCCATAGGTAGAAATTAAATGTTTATTCTTATGTCGAGGTTGGAAATAATTCTAAAACTTTAAAAAGCAAGGGCATGTAATGTATTGGTTATGTAATTCACTATTATATGGCAGCCTCCTTGGCCTGTAGGCCTCAAAGACCCTTTCTCTGTATCCCACCCAGGAGCAACATTGAGAATGACTTCATTGTCTTAAATCAAATGAGAAAGATGCTTCAAAGCACAAATTCTCCTGAGAGACAAATAAACGAACTAACATTAGACTGCTGGGCCTTAGTTGGAATTTCAAGCACATATAATCAGAGTATTATTTTAGGTGAAGAGAATGTTGCATTTTTGTGCCAATATTTACTCAGCAGAGGTCTTACTTTCCTCTTTCCCAGTATGTGGGAGCTTTACTTCATGCAGTTCCCCTTGCTTTGTATTATTTTAAAACAACAGGCTTGTCAAGAATGGAGACAGTGCAGTGATATATGCAGAGTCTATGGAGGCATTTTCTCTATGGGTTAAAGTAAGTAGTTGGATCCAAGTCAGGACATGGATGCTACAGCTGGTCTGGGGGAAAAGTGGCAATTAAGAGGGGAAAAAAAAGAATAGAACGAGAGAATCACAGACATTCTTTTTTTAGGCAACAACAACAGAACCAGACTGTTTGAAACTGGTGACTCCAAATGTCACATTTTTCACTGAATTCTCAGTAATATTGCTGTTTCATAACTGTTCTTTGGTTGTATTAATGCCCACATTAACTTATAAAAAACTTGTTACATATATTTTTATGTACTACATTTGTTATCTTTCTCTTTTATATGTTTCTTTCTCTCAACAATCACTACTTCAGAGGATTGGAGAGAAGCATGTTAAAAGTGCAAGAACCCTTCCATTAATTGGCTTACAGTCCAGCCCACGTTGGCACAGTCATTGTGAGTAATCCATGCACTTCTGTGCTGTCTAACATCCAGTACCTATGTGATTTCCTATTCATTGGAAATGTTCATCTCCTTTAAAGATTTAAATGTATACTTGCATGAGGAAAATTAAAAATTAAATAAGGAACCTAGAAAACAATGTTTTAAAGTACTTTCTCTGAGGAAGTGGATAACTTATAATCATTTTAAGGGAGCAAAATTACTGTATACTAATCTATATTTCCAGGTAATATTAGTCATCTATCTCACACAAAAATTATAGTGCATGAATAAAAGTGGCATAAACATGGAAATATCCCCCCAAAATGATAAGGAATAAGAGCATAGGAAAGACATCAACACACTTTAAAAGCTGGAAAGTAGAGGGACTGACAGAAAAATGAAGAAAGCTGAAGTATAACTCCCTGTGCGACAGGGGAGGATATCAAAAGAGTATTAATCTGATCCAGTTCAAAGACCCATTGAAATGCTTAGGAATTGGAGGTATCAGCTATTTCTGGAGGCCAAGATGTGTGGTGGAATAGAAAGCAGGTGGTTGAAAGTCTGTACATTTAGCAGTTGGACCCAGATTGCTTTCTCCAGTCTCTGCAACTGTAAATTGTGTCTTCCCCACATCCACAAAGGCAAGAGTTTACTTTCTAAAAAGAATAAATTTGTACAGTTCTAGGCTTTGGTACATGAGGGTGGCCAAGGAGATGGATGAGTCATCTGACTGAAATTAGAGTGATGTAGCCAAATGTTGCAGGCTAGGTGGCGACAACCCTAACTTCTTCCCCCTACTTGGCCCCCAAGAAATTATATCCAGCCCAGCACAGGAGCACGAATATAAATTACTCTCTGGGAAAACTGTTCTGCCTAATTGAAAAGAGCTACAAATATTTACATGGATCTCATTGTGGTATAATGCTGCCCGCCAATCAAAAATTCTGCCCCTACACAAAATGCTTGCAATGCTTTAAAGAGCTACAGTTTTATAAATGAACTAGAGGCCCAGTGTATGAATTTGTGCACCAGAGGGGTTCCTTAACCTGCCCTGTGGCTCTCTTGACATCCCCTGAGTGGTCCCAGATTGCAAGAGGGCACAGACCAGGCCAAGGGACCCCACTGGTGCACAATTAGGGCCAAGGAGGCAGGGGGGGACTGTGGGAGGGCTCCAAGGCATGTCCAGCCAGTCTCACTCAGTCCCAATTCGCTGGACCCCAGCATCAAGCTAACCTACCGGTCTGAGCGTCTGCCCCTTGGTGGTCATAGCGACTGGTTGAACGGTTGAACAAACGGTCGGACACAGCATGCTAGGCTTTTATTATATAGGATGGACACAAACTATCACCAGACAGAAAACAATAATATTTAAAATGCAGGATAGAATCCAAAAGAAATAAAGAAAACAAATAATATAATGAAAAAAGAGAGAAGGGGGAAAAGATATAATTAATATATTCCAAGAGAAAAGAAAACCTATGGAACAAGGACCCAATACACTTAAAAAGGTATAGGAAATGAGAAAAAGCTCTTGAAAATTAAGAATATGATATCAGAAATAAAAAATTTCAAAGGAAATTTTGGAATCTGAAATTGAAGATCTCAAAAAGTAGAACAAAAAAGATTCAATAATTAAAAAATTAACACTAGAAGTCAACATCTGTCTAATGATAGCTACAAAATGAGAGAGTAGATAAAATAGAAAAGAAAAAATTACCAAAACCTGAAACTCTTCCCAAGAACTTCTCTTAAAACATGTTATGTTTTCAGAAGAGGGCTCATGACTAATAAACATAATCTTTATTTTTTTACAAAATACAAATCACATGATGGGAAAAATGTAAGACACTAGAGATAAAAAGTTTATAAAACACTTTTAAAATATTAGCAATCATAATGATATAAATATTCTCACTACCAACTCTGAAAGATACAGACAAATGAAAGACGCTTTTAAAATTCATATGGAGAATTATTGCCAACAGAGAAGTCCATGGCAAGCCAAACTATCAATTCAATGTGAAGGTAGACTAAGGATATTTTCTGGTGAGAAAAATTTTAGAATATTCTCTTCTCATGTATTACTTCTCAGAAGCTACTGGAAAAGACTAAGCTGCAAAAATGAAGGCAATGGAGCAATGGAATTCCCAATCTGAGTATGAAGAGAAGGCTCATGTCCCATGAAAACGGCAGTCCATCAGCCCTGAAGGGGATCTGCTCCGAGAGTTCCAGAAAATAAATAAGTAGGTTCTCTCTCTCTCTATCTCTCTCTCTCTCTCTCTCCCTCTCTCTCTCTCTCTCTCAAACTGATGAAATACCTAGTGCCTGATATGTTTCAGCATTGTGAGAAGAGTTTTAGATTCTCTCAGAACAAATTTGAGATGCAAATTAGTACAGGAACAGTATTGAGCAAATGTAAAAGAAGGCAATTATTAACTAAAAAGTAAGATTCTACAACAAAGGAAAGATTATCAGAGTAAAACATATAGTAGAGATTATATACTCTGTATTTCTCAATTTAATGTTACAAAAAATGCTATGTTTTCATTATATTTTAACATATGTTCCTATTCTTTCATATATACACAACACCAGCTGTAAATAATATTTATGTAGTTATAAACATGCAAACAATGAATATTGATGTAATCTAAATCACAATTTCACTATATTTGGAGATGAGGGAAGAGAAAGTGTATTTGCGTGCATGTGTTTGTGGGCTGTGGGGAAGGAGATCTATAATGACTAAACCTTTAATTTTCACAGTAGGAAGAAAAATAATGTTGCCATTTTGAAGTTTAAGAAATTGCAATAAATTCATGTTATTTAAAAATATGGAACTAAATATAAGCAGAAATAGCTAAAATAATTGAGAGCTGTGGCTATTGGTTGATAGGAATTAAAGCCATGGGTCAGTGGGTCAGAGGACCACTGTTTGGAGCATAAAAATTGAAACATGGATAGAATTTTACTGTAAGGATTAAGTTCACAGACTCCGAAAACAAAATATAGGGTTGAAATACTAGCTCTAGTACCTACCAGTCATGTGACCTTATAACTTAAATGTTCAACGCCTTAATTTTCTTCTTTGTATAATTAGACAATTATGTACTACCTCATAGAACTGTCACACAGATTAAATAACTTAATACATAAAATCATTTAAATAATACGGGGCACACAGTATCATTACTGTCAATACTGTGTAACTGTGAACTATTTACACAAATTACTTTGATTAAAAAATCACAAAGAAAGCATAGCACTTTGTATGATATATGGAAAGTAGTCAAGAGATGAAAAGAATCATTATACTCAAAAACTAAAAATTGATGAATAGTTATGAATGAAATAAAGCTAGCATAAACTACTAAAGTATGTTTCTTATTATCTGACATCTAAACAAGAGCATTTTATTAATCATACTGAATTATGAAAGATTAATCTGTGTCCACTGTAATTATCAGTATATGAACATGGTGCCCAAGATATAAATTAAAATAGGCTTCTAGAAAATCAGAATCTCATTCACTGAAAGGAGTAAAGATGATAAACTTGATCTGAAACTAATAATTAATGTTTGTCAGAGGCTAATTAATATTTACACTAATTATTTCTTCTGTTCTGCTGAACACTGGTCATATATCTGCTTTAGATATGCTCACATAATAGCAGCTATGCCTTCTATGTTTTGAATTAATATTAAGAAATTCCTAATTCTCAACATACTTTAACATATGTCCATACTCTTCCATGTAAAACAAATCCAAAATCTCAGCAAAATGGATACTGGATGCTGTTTTAATTTCCTCAGTAGAGGTTAAGGAGATAATTCAAAAATCAACTGTGTTTAAAAAATATACAGTTTAATTGGGGGAAATAAAAAGGTACTGTTTTGATTGCAGTGGTTTTATTAATTTTAACATACAGTAAACCATGCTTGTGTCTTTATATTTTCAACATACATGTAAATAAGAACACCTTCAGATGTTGTTTTGGCAAGCACAAAAGCTGCTTATTTGGCAGGTGATATAGACAATACTATATGGCTCATAATTAAAGAGAAAGCTGTAACTTAAGAAGTCCTGAGGACATTCCAACAGTTTGTGTGTAACTAAAACTTAAGGCTGTTTGTAAATAGCAGCTTTAAAACATTTGAAACTCATGGACAAAAAAAGAAAAACTAACCTTTTATTATTATACCTCAGTAGGAATATAGACAACATACTATAATCCATACTTAAGCAAGTTGAGAAGATATGGTGTCATATAAATAGAAATCTGCTTTTCCCTTTATGTATTTAACGTACAAAGGCTGAAAAGGGGGAGAGCTATTGGATAACAATAAATGATATCATGCAGCTAGTGTGAAGATAAAAAATTTTTTTTATTTGATGTCAAAAAACTCAAGAATCATAGTGAGCCATATTTATCTCTGAAAATCTAGGTACCTCTTGGAAACTTCAAATAATATACATTTTTATAAAAAATACTAAAGCTAGTAATTTTGTGCATATATGTATGCATGTTGACTAAAGGAGAGAAGGAATTCATCCAAAGGACAAAGCTTATTCCCTCATTGATACCAGACATATTTGCATCTTAGAAAATATTTTAAATTTATACTAATAGTATTTTTATAAGAGAGAAAATTTAAAAAGAAAGAAAATAAAAATATAGAAAAGAGGAAAAATGGATTAGTAAGACTGAGAAGGAGAATTGCTTCTTTCCTTTTGAAAAACTGAGCTATATTAGACCAATCTTTGAAAATATTATTTAAATTAGGTTGCTGCTTATCCACATTAAATTGTTTTAGTTAAGATGTTACTTGTATTTCCTAAGGCAATCATTAATAAAATAATCAGGAACAAAGTAAGAATGCCTACTCTTGCCACTTTTATTCAACAGAGTATGGGAAGTCCTAGACATAGCAATTAGGCAAGAGATAGAAATAAAGGGCATCAAATTGGACAGGAAGAAGTAACACTCACTATTTGCAAATGACTATATATATAAACCCCTGTCCAGCCCCTCCCACTGTGGCCTCGGTCCCCTGTCTGCCAGCAGCCCTGCTCCTGCCGCCACTGCTCCCACATGCTGATGGCACTGGCCCCACTTGCACACACTGATGGCGCTGAGTGATTGGGGCCAGCCCCGTCAGTGGGTGCAAGTGGCGGCTGCTGCCCCGATCACCCCTCAGGAGCAGGGGGAGGTGGAGAATCCCGCAGGGGCAATCAGGGCCGGCTGCCGCTGCTCACACCCACTGACAGTGCTGAGTGATTGGAGCTGGCACTGGGTGCAGGCAGCAAGTGCAAGCAGTGGCTCCAGCGCTGGCAGTGGGTGCAAGCAGGGCTGGTGCCAAGAGCAGGTGCAAGTGCTGGTGGGACTGCGACAAGTGGGAGCAAAGAATTTTCAGTAACCACCAGAGGCTAACCCAGATAACAATGACTGGTGCCCCACCTTGGTCTGGCAGCCCCGCTCACTTGCCTCACCATCCTGTCACAGCCAATGCCCGCCATATTCTGTACTCTGCCATCTGCTGCTAACACCCGCCATGTCCCACACGTGCCCCCTGGTGGTCAGCACACATAATAGCAACCCGGTTGTTTGGTTGTTTGGTTGTTCTGCTATTCAGTCTATTTGCATATTAGGGTTTTTTGTATATAGATCAGTGATGGCGAAACTTTTGAGCTTGGCGTGTCAGCATTCTGAAAAACCCTAACTTAACTGGTACCATGTCACATATAGAAATTTTTTTATATTTCA
>NW_006294418.1:2132178-2148062 GCF_000327345.1 Myotis davidii
GTTTCTAGACCAGTGATGGCGAACCTTTTGAGCTCAGCGTGTCAGCATTTTGAAAAACCCTAACTTAACTCTGGTGCCATGTCACATATAGAAATTTTTTGATATTTGCAACCATAGTAAAACAAAGATTTATATTTTTGATATTTATTTTATATATTTAAATGCCATTTAACAAAGAAAAATCAACCAAAAAAATGAGTTCCTGTGTCACCTCTGACACGCGTGTCATAGGTTCGCCATCACTGATATAGACCCTTCAATATTTCATCAAAAATATTAGAACTAATTAAAAAATTCAGTAATATTCAGGGGAAAAATTAATAAACAAAAATATGTTGCATTTCAATGCACTAATAACAAATTATTAGAAGGAAAAACTAAGAAAATGATTCAATTTACAATTGCATCAAAAAGAAATACGTGTAAATTTAGCAAAGGAAGTGAAATACCTGTATACTGAAAGTCACAAGGCATTAAGGAAAGAAATGAAAGGAAACACAAGTAAGTGGAAATATATTGTATTCTCATGGATTGGAAAAATTGATATTGTTAAAAATATCCATGCTACCCAAATCAATCTACAGATTCAGTGTAATCTCTATCAAAATTCTAATGGCAATTTAATGATTTCTAGGGAACCACAAAACACCATAAATAGCCAAAGCAATCTGGAGGAAGAACAAACTTGAAGCCATCACATGTTATGACTTCAAACTCTATTATAAAGCTGAAGTAAATAAATTGTAATGTATTGGCATAAAAAGAGACACATATACCAAAGGTACAGAATAGAGGGCCTACATTAAACCCATGCACATATGGTCAATTAATTTATCACAAAGGAGTCAAGCACATCCAATGGAGAAAAGACAGTGTCTTTAATAAATAGTGTTAGAAAAATTGGACAGCCATATGCAAAATAATGAACTGGACCAGTATGTTATACTATACACAAAATTAACTCAAATAGATTAAAGACTGAGTATAAAATTTGAAGTTATAAAACTCCTAAAAGAAAACATGGCAGTAAAGTACACTCCTTAACATAGGTCTTTTTTAACCTGCTACTAAAAGCAAAAGCTACAAAAGCAAAAATAAACAAATGGGACCACATCAAACTAAAAAGCTTCTGCAGGCAAATGAAACAGTCAACAAAATAAAACAGCAATGTACCGAATGGGAGAAAATATTTGCAAATCACATATGTAATAAGGGATCAGTATCCAAAATATAAAAAACTCATACCATTCAATAGCAATAATAACAATAATTTGATTAAAATATGGGCAGAAGTTCTAAATAGATATTTTCAAAAAAGGCTTAACAGATGGCCAACAGGGACATGAAAAGATGGTCAACCTTATTAGTTATCAAGGAAATTAAAACCAAAACCAGTATGCGATATTTCCTCATACCTCTTAGAATAACTATTATCTAAAAGACAAGAAATAAATGTTGAGAAGAATGTGGAGAAATAAAACCTTTATCCACTGTTGTGTGAATGTAAGTTGATGCAGCCATAATAGTATGAAGATTCCTCAAAAAATCAAAAATAGAACCACCATATGAACCAGCAATTCCACTTTCGGGTATGTATCCAATGAAAATAAAAACACTAACTCAAAAATTGCATGTACCGCCCTGTTTGCAGCAAACAATATTTATAATAGCCAAGGTATGGAAACAAACTAAGTGCTCAGTGTTTATTAATGGACGGATGGATAAAGATGTGATATGAATTCCTATGTTAATGCAAACATGTGTACAAAAAATATTTATGACAATTTTATCTATAGTTGATAAAAACTGAAAACAACTCAAATGTCTTTCAATGGATGAATGGTAAAACTAACTGTGTATGGACTCATCATAGAATATTACTCCTAAATAGAAAGAAAAAAACTATTCATACTTGTAGCCACGTGGCTGGACCAAGATCAAATAGCTAGAAAGCAGTGGAGTTGAGATCCAGATCTGGCAGGCTGACTCCAGAGTTCACTTACTTGGAGCACACAGAGTGTTTGGTTTCTTTTAATTGCTCGTAGCTCCCTCATCTTTCACAACCTGCATGGTAAACTCATAAAATACTACTCACTTCCTCAAATGTAGATAGGAGAAAATAAAATAAAATGACTAGTTTGCTTTTCAGAAAAATAAACAAGGAAGCATTTTGTAAACTCAGCAGTTTTATCTTGAGGCCCTTTGCCATAGATCAGAGATGTCAACAGTTTTTTGTTTTGTTTTTTTCTGTCCTAAAAGTCATCTACCTACTCTCCTGTCTTATACCTTTTCAACTGTTATCTTTACATCCAATGTCGTCTCAATCATCCTAACTTTTCGAGGCTCTGCCTTCCTAAAAGGAAAAGCAAACATGATTTTTAAGGATATTTATATAGTTGAATAAAAGATACTGATTTATTGGACTTCAGTCTTTTCCCTGAAGATGAACTTCTGTACGTAGTTTCCTTGAAAGCACTAAGGGAAGGGCACGAATCCGGGCAGGTAAGAGACAGGCCTCTCATCACTGCACTTCAATCTGATTTACTTAGTCATCCTTCAGAAATAGTAACTGAGCCCTGGCTGTATGCAGACACTGTCCCATGCAGGCTCAGAGAATAGAATGATGAACAAAAAGGCACTGGCATCCAAGCTTCAGAGAGCTCAGAGTGTAGGGGAAGCGGCCAAAATGCAAACGCACTGCAGATATTAAAGTAGCAGGTTTTGGTAAGGGCTATAAAGAAAAAGAACGGAGTGCAAAGAAAGACTGGCATGGGGAAAGTTTTACCGATAGAGGAGGCCCCGTTAAGGAAGTAAGATGCCAGTGTTAAGGAGACCTGGAGGATGAGAAATGGAGCAGAGGGTTATGGGAAGGAGCATGCTAAACCAAGGGAAGAATCCGGGTGGTCTAAAGGTTTCATGGACATGAGCTTCAGGCTTTTGAGAAACATATTAAATAGGTAAGATTTCCTCATTAAAAGTCCAAAAACTTTTCTAACTTTTCTAAGGTCCTTTCCAGTTTGACTATAACATAATTTGATGAAACAAAAGAAAAAATTAATGTGTGAGTAAAATTGAAGTGTTCCTAAAACTAATCCAGTTAATATAAAACAGCCAACGGTAAACATCAGTCTGAGGTAAGTAGTAAGCGTAGCACCCAAAACATTTACTTGAATGTTGAATATTCCTTGAATTCCATCTGTTCTCATCCCAAAGGAAAGAAATGTTTATCCATTTTTGTCCTACATTCAACTAAAAGTCATTACAACAGCGTCACCAAATCATGGTCTGTGGGCCAAATCTAGTTCACCATCACTTTTTGTTTGGTTTGCAAGCTAACAATGTCTTTTTCTCATTTTTAAATGAGTAAATTTTTAAAAATAAATTCATTCCACATGATAATTATATGAGATTCAAAATTTACTGCCAACTTTTTTGTTGTTATTGTTTTTGTTTTTGGCAGCTCAGCCATGCTCACTTGTTCAGGTATTATCTATGGCTTCTTCCATGCTATAAGGTCAGACTTATGCAACTTAGGTTGTCATAGACTTCATAATTCACAAATTCTGAAATATTTACTCTCTCAGCCTGGCCAGCATGGCTCAGTGGTTGAGTATCAACCTATGAACCAGGAGGTCACAGTTCGATTCCCAGGCAGGGCATATGCCTGGGTTGCGGGCTCAATCCCCAGTCAGGGCTGTGCAGGAGGCAGCCGATTGATGATTCTCTCTCATCATTGATGTTTCTATCTCTCTTTCCCGCTCCCTTCCTCTCTGAAATCAATAAAAATGTATTTTAAAAATAAAATATTTACTCTCTGGTCCTTTACAGAAAGAGTTTACAGACCCTGTGTTAAAACATTAGTTTGTTGAGATTTAATCAGTAACACACTCATGCCATAATCTTCAATTTATTTGTGTGCCCATGGCATTAATTGCAGGCTTTAAATGTATATGAGCTGATTTTTATATCTTTAATTTTCAAGAATACTATTCCATTAATACACCAGACAATTAAATAACTTTATTTTGAAAATACTACACAAGATTTTTCTTTGCTTAACTATAATTCTTTAGTAGCTTCCTAAATTCTACTTTGAGATATTGTAAAATTTCTGAAATTATATTACAAAAGTTAACATTAGGTGTCAGTATTTTACATATTATTTAGTAAGTGTGTATCAATGAAAAAAGTAGATTATTTCAGGCAGCATTTTCACTGGAAAATTTCAACTCTTGTTATAGGTTTGCTCTACTTCTTTTTTGTGTTGTTTATTTTATTTTATTTTTTGTATTAAGTTCTGTATGATACCTACAACATAAAATTTTAAACTTCTTCATTTGTTAGTCATCTATTGCTATATTTTTGTCAAATGTCTGAGAGTAGAAATAGACATTGGTATAATCCTAACAAGTGCCTTTTAAATATCCTCCATAATGATATGAAATTTCAAAATAGAGACCATTATGAGGCAAGGTTGTTTTGTGGGGAAAATACTAGGGGGGCTTAATAGGGAAGTGAAAAGGATACTGAGTTTGAATTCTTATTTGTGATATAGGGCAATTTCCTTAACCTTATCATTTATCACATTTGAAGGTTATTCTTTAACCTTCTAATTTATAACAATTCCAATATATATCAATTCGAAGGTTATTCTTTTACCTTCTAATTTATGACATTATGAGTGCAATGAGTAATCATCTAGTTTCAAAATGCAGGGTTGTTGTGAGGATTAAATATCCTAATACTTTTTCATAAGCCACTTATCAAAGTGACTAGCTCAACAGACAATCCACAGATGTTAGCTCTTCTCTCCAACTATCTCGGATGTTTATTTTATCTTTAAATTATTTTGAATAATAGTCAATATAGCCTATAAAAAATATAGCATATAGCCTTCAAGAAATAGGAATTTTCTTATCTCTAGTCATTTAATCATGCAAAGTCTTATGATTCTTGTGTGTGTGTTTCTTGTGTATGTTTCAAAGGCCTTTTATTTGTGCTCATGTCACTAAACTTGGAATAACTTTCCAAAGAATCAGAGATTAAATAAGATCAACTCTATTCCATAATTTTACATTTCTCTGGAAATAACTTAGTCTGAGTTTGTTTTAGTTCTTCTATATTTATATGCAATATATAAGCACAAAAATTTCCTAAAAAGATATATATTTTATAAAGGTATAAAAATTATTCTTACACATCAGTAAGGAAAAAATTAATACTCAATAAAGGGCAAAGAACAGAAGTAGACAACATAATACATTACAATTTCAAAGATCAATAGATATTTAATGTAATGCTTAACCCCAGTAATAAAATAAAATAAAGTAAAAATGGAAGCATTCAGTTTGGAAAACTAATTGCTAAAAAATTATCATATAAACAGGGTGTCCCAAAAATGTATACACACTTTAACAGCTGAGAGCTGTAGATTCTATTACATTTTGAAATTGAAATGTATTCTGCCTTTATTCAAAGTATGTATTCATTTTGGGGGGACACCCTATATATTTTTTCATTTCTTAAATAACTCTATTAGATTAAAGTTCTTGATTGCTCTTTCCATTGAAGTGTGGAATCTAATTCTCTTACTCTTGAATCTGAGCTGGCTTAGTATTTACGTGACAAATAGGATGTTGGCCTTTCGGAGCTGTCACAGAAGCCTTGCTGTTCATACTCATCCCTTGCATCACTCTCTCAGAGAGAAGCTGCTACCATGGGAGAAGCCTAGCTACCTTCAGAGTTTTATGCTGGAGAAAGTGCACAGACACTTCCATCAGCAGAACTGGTTGAACCCAGTCATCTAGCAATCCCCACTAAAGTGACAGATATGTGAGTAAAGAAATCTTGGCTCCTCCAGACCAGTCCATTTGCAATCTGAATACAACTGAGTATCCTCAACTGATTTAACATATTGTAGAAGAGCCACTAAGCCAAGCCCTTCTCAAATGTTGGACCAAAATTTTGTGAGGTGTCTTGATTTTAGCCTTTACATTTTGGGGTAATTTGTTAAACAGCAAGAGATAATCAGAACAACTGGGACAATTCTTAATGTTATGTATTGCAAGGAAAACAAATAAAAACCTTAGATTGATATATAACTTTTAACTTGGTGGTAAAATAAAAGATTAAGAATTTAAATATTAGTTTTCTATTAAGCAAAATATATAACATCTTCACCTCCCCCCCAATCCTGATAAATCTTTGTTGCCCTGAAGTCCTATAAAGTAACTGGGAGTAAGGTAGGAAGAGGACTCAGACTTACTATTCATAGGTACTCTTTACTCATTTGATGGCACAACCTGATCTGACCCAAACTTATTTAATGTGAATTTACATAAGGCTATTTATCACTTTTGTTTTTAAACTTAGCAAGCTTACACAGATATTATTTATAAAAGTAGAAAACTGGATTTGATTTAAATTCACAACTGTAAGGGATTGATTTATTATGCCATCATTAAAATTTTTGTCTTAGAATTTTTAAAATATTTTTTAAATGCACTATACCCAACATTGAAAATAGACATTAAAATATAGAAAATACAATTGTTGTCTCCCCCAAAAATCAAGAACTATAAATAGATACCAATATTATTAAATCTAAGTGAGAATGAACTAAATAGAGGTACATTTACCAGATTTTGTGAAAGTGAATAGACTGGAGAGTTTTAATTTCAACTCTCAGGATAAATGAAGACTTCTCCTCTAGTTGCTGAAAATCCTCAGAAGTCTGAGCTTACTGGATTTTCTTTAAGGGAAGCAGTGAGTCAGGGAAGAATTGGGGTCATCTAAGTGCTGTGGCATTGCCGCATACAGCAGGCTTCACGTTCAAAAGCTCAATTAAACGTGCTCAATCAAAAAAAGGAAAAAAAAGAAACCCTACATTGTGTGGGTGACTGATGAATCTCTCCATTCTACTGAAGGAGCAGAGGATGCAGGTAGAATGTGAGAAGGTTGACACAAATTCTTCCTGGCTTCCCAGATACCTCTCAGGACACAACTGTGTCCCCCCCTGGATGGGAGTCTTGTGTTTATAGTCTGTTTTTCCATAACATTGTTTTCCAAAATACAAGCTAGATACTTTATCTTGACATCAAGCAAAGCATTCTGGTTTCCATAATGAATGAAACGCGATCCACACTGGTCTTAAAAAATGTAGGTCTTCAACATGTCATCTCCTTTTGTAGATTTGTGGTTTGCTTAACAGGTGACGGGGACCCTTAAGTTCTACGTCCCTGCATCTTACAGATATAGAAACTCAGGTCCAGCACACTCAAGCTCTAGAACCCTAGGTTCCCACTCTCTGTTGTTACTTTTTCCTCCATGTTCTCCATTGTGTTTCTGTGAAGATTTTGGAGTTCTCAAGTGCTACACACCCGTCTCTGGGGGTGACAAATGGGGATTACGGATGATTCTGTTAGCTGCTTCAGTGCCTTCATAAACCTGCTTTCCTCCTTCCAGAAAACAGAATTGCACCTCGGAGGATTCTCTGGCTTCAATCTCTACACACTTATTTCAAACATGGGGAATTTAGCATTGAAAGCAGGATGTATCCACTGATTTGTAGGGAATGCATGAACCGCCTTTTTTTTTTAAAAAAAAAATCCTCACCTGAGAGTATGTTTTCATTGATTGTTTAGAGAGAGAGGAAGGGTGAGAGAGAAACATCAATGTGTCAGAGAAACACTGGTCAGGTGCCTCTTGTATGTGCCCAGGAGGAAGGGGTGGACCCACCTGTGGGACAACTTGCTTTCTTTTCTCCCCACACTTGTTTCCACTATTCTCACACTAACTTTGAGGAGAAGGAAATAATAATTTAAGATTATTCCATTAAAAATACTTCATTCTAACCTAGTTCCACCTCCTGCAACCGATGGAGAAGGGGAGTTATTTTCTGAGTACCAGCACACACTTGAACCTAAATTCTTTAAGTCAAAAAAGCCCCTCAGCCCTGAAGGACACACTGGTCAGTTGTGTTTTTTTGTGTGTGTGTGTGTGTTTTTTTCTGTTAGCACAGCAAGTTTTGAAACAAATACAGTATATAGGCAGGACATTAGGGGAAACAGAGGAACTTCACTCAACCTACAAACTTTCATCCAATTACTAATTAATATTAAGTAATATTAACAATAAAAAATGCTTTCTCCCGTAATCAACATTCTCCCACCAACAATTTGTATACTTTAAATGGACTATTACTGCCTTCTCAATAGCTAGATATTTTTCAGGTTTCATGATTAATAAAATTAGCTAACTGGAGAATCAGTTCTCCTCACTTATTTTAATAATCTCCCAGCATCAGAAATGTGGAGTCTTCTCAGTTCTTGCATAAACAGGTAAAGGAAACTAAAATGATTAATGGCAACCATTGTTCTCCAACCACTGCAAGTTGCTATCAGTTTTAGTTACTATAATCCGCCACCTCTTCAATGAGCCTTTGTTTTCTTCAACTTCTTCCCTAGGTTGATGTATTAGTTTTCTATTGTTGCTGTAACAAATTACTACAAATTTAGTAGCTTAAAACAACACAAACCTATTATCTTACAGTTCCGTACGTTAGAAGTCAAACACAGGTCTCACTGGGTTCATATCAAGGTGTTGATGGGGCTGTATTCATTTATCAAGAATCCATTTCCTTGCCTCTTCCAGTTTCTAGAGGCTTCCCACATTCTTTGGCTCATGATCCCTTCTTCCACTTACTTTCTTTTTTTAAAAAATTTCTTTATTGATTAAGTTATTGCATATGTGTCCTTATCCCCACTCCAGAGCCTCTGGCCGTAGCCAGGAAATGTTCTCAGCTTTTAAAGAGGCATGTGATTGGGTACACTTGATAATCCAGGTTAATTTTCCCATGCCTAAGTCTTTAACCTTAGTCACACCCCTTCTCCAAACTGATCTTCAGTCAGAATTCACCATGTTTTCCCTTGCTTTAGGTGACATTTCTCACTCATTGTCTCCTGTACTTGTCCTTCAAGTCTCAGCCAAGTCTTAACTTGCTAACAAAGTTCTTGCTGATGGTTGTCATCCTTACTTCCCATAGCAGAAGTCCATGAGCTATTTAAATATTCTCATTGCAAATATGAGTACTCCTTTATTTGTCTTTTCATTGCACCTGTGTATTTATCTGTTTTGTTTTGTTTTGTTTTTTAATCTCCATTTAATGTATCTGTCCTCATCTAAGTATTGGACAGAAATATGGAACATAGTAGGCATTCATATAATGCTTTGTTATTTGAAATATTAAACTTAGTCATCATGTTTATTATTAATTCAATGTAGAAAACTTCAGATAACTGTGACAATTTTATTTTATTTTTTTTAAATATATTTTATTGATTTTTTACAGAGAGGAAGGGAGAGAGACAGAGAGATAGAAACATCGATGAGAGAGAAACACCGACCAGCCGCCTCCCGCACATCTCCCACTGGGGACGTGCCCGCAACCCTGGCACATGCCCTCGACCGGAATCGAACCTGGGACCCCTCAGTCCACAGGCCGACACTCTATCCACTGAGCCAAACCGGTTTTGGCAACTGTGACAATTTTAATGGGTCCTTCCTGTATTAGAAATTATACATATAAAGCAAAAAATAAGAAAATAATAAATCATGCTAAATAAAAGTAGAACATTATGCTTATACTAGAGGCCTGATGCATGAAATTCATGCAAGGGGCTTAGCCCTCACAGCCCTGGCTTCGTCTGGAAGGTCATCTGGAAAGACACTAGAAAGATGTCCGGTCTAATTAGCATATTATGCTTTTATTATTATAGATGAGTTTGAATAGCATGAACTTAAGATAAATGTAGAATTGTGTTTAATAAAAGCGTGCTAAATTAATAGAAAAATAGTTAATGTAAAACATTTTAAAATTTTATGTATGACAAGGCTGTACATTTTACTTTTCTTCTATTTCTACCTCTTTTTAGAAATAGTTGAGCATGTTATTGAATGGCCTTTTAGGTCAATTTAATTAATTTAAATAAGTAAGATACTGAAATTTAGATATATAAAATGAAATATTTAAGTTAAAGATAATGAAGTTGGTACAAGTGAAAGAATGTAAAATGCTCAGTCAGAATAAAAAAATAAAAAGCTCATTTGTTTGTTATTGTGGCGTGTGTTTTTTACTGCATTTAACATCTTATCTAAAAACACACAAAGCCATGTAGGTTCATTGAGTTTTATATTGATGAGGTGGGATACATTGTTAAAAACAAGCAATTCTACGAGACTTCCGCTGGATAACATCGGATTAGACACTAGTTTGATCAGTTAAATAATAGGTTGTTTTGTTTTGGCTTTTATTTTGTTTTGTTTACCATGCACAAAACTTTCACTCAATATCGGTGACACATTTTATTTACATTCCCCAAAACCTCCACAATGACTCGGTTATAGATCAGTAATTCATGCTTTTTTATTCTTCAGTTTTATTACCTAACTTACTCTTCTAAGCATCGTTTTATGTTTCTAGTTAAATATAAGTGAAAATTGATTGGAGTATTTCTCAATGGAATTTTATCTTTATTTCATCATAATTGCTTCATATTTGAATAATGACAGATGAACTGCCTCATTCAATTGCAGTTTTAAGGCTTTGAAGTTACAATAACAGCACAGGATTTTAAATCCTCAAGCCATTATATTAGCAGAAAAGACATTGAGGAAAATGAAAACTTATGGTGCTATAACTTGTTGGGGGGGAAAAAAGGACTCCAATGGTTAAAATATATTATTTCCTGGGCAATTTCTAAGCTAAGACATTCTGACATAAGAGCAACATAGATATTTACATTGTAGTCCCACCATCCTAATTACTTCTAGAGTAGTATTTGATAACTATTGAGCCAAAATATATACAGCAAATAAATGACACTACACTTATTTTGCTTCAGGATAAAGCACCATGTCAGTTGCATTTATAATTCTATTCAGCAACAATTCAGTATTTCACCAAAAGAGAGTTCATTAGACCTTTGTCTTTTTTCTCTGGCATTTATATCAAGAGCTGAGTACTTGGTAATACTTCAAGATATGAATTTCTAAGTTCTCTTTGTCTTCATCTTCAGTTTTTTTTATTTTTTATTTTTATTGATTTCAGAGAGGAAGGGAGAAGGAGAGAGAGAAACATCAATGATGAGAGAGAATATTTGATTGGCTGCCTCCTGCATGCCCCCTACAGGGGATCCGGACTGCAACATGGGCATGTGCCCTTGCCAGGAATCCAGCATGGGACCCTTCAGTCCACAGGCTGACGCTCTATCCACTGAGCCAAACCAGCAAGGGCATCATCTTCAGTTTCAAATAATGAATCAAACAATATGTGCTATTTAACTACTCAGAATTTTTTTTGTCATTTTAGGCTTAAGGGGAGAAATGAGATTGACTACTCAAGTTTCTCCTTATGTTGCAGACTACTGAAGAGATCACAAGGTCTTTGTATCTTGAGAATGAGTCTACAGTTTTTTGTTTTGTTTTGTTTTGGTTTTTTTTTGTGTGTGTGTGTGTGTGTATGTTTTATTATTGTTTCACCCGAGGATATTTTTCCATTGATTTTTAGAGAGACTGAAAAATGACACACCATGACAAAAATTACATGCATAAAACCTTAATTGACTATTACTTAATTTCAGAAAATATTTTTATTTTATCCTTTCCCATACTGTTCCTCCTCAATTGTTTTAGGCTCCTGCCTGAGTTAAGGAGAACTTTGGTGCATTTTTCTTTGAAATGAATTTGGCCAACTTCATCAAATCAATCGATTGATTCCAGTCAGATGTCTCGATTTCTTATGATTCAAATCTCTATTTGCCAACTTCTCTCTCTTGAGCTCCTTTCTTTAAAAAAGATCTGGCACTTAGGAATAGAACTTGGCAACAATTGGTGGGGTCTGAAATGGCAAGAAGAAAGATGAAGAGGAATGTATGGAATTATATCAAAGCGCATTTGCCTTTCTGGGTGCTCCAAATGCACAAAGTGATAGCTGGTCCCACAGATCTAGGAAAATGTTATTCCTATGTCATATTCACATTGTACTTTCTGAACCCAATTCTTAAGTCCTGGAAACTTTCTCCTCTCTCAACTACGGTGCACAGGCATTTATACTTCCAAGTTCCTCCACTGAAAATACATTTGACCTCAGTGCTCCAGCACCAAAATAATAATCCTTTTCCCAATCCCTCCTCCATTTTCAAGGCCCATAGCAGGGGTACAAATAAAGATCACATATTACTAAATATTCAAAAGTTATCAAACATATTCTTAATAAGCTAACAAATAATACCTAGTTCTATTTTCCTAGCTTGGTATATATTTCTTTACAATAACCTGGAAAACTTGATTCAAAGTTTGAATTCTTATGCTTCTTGGAGTTGATCCTGAAATGAGGGTGCAGGGAAGCCAAACCTCTGCCCTTGGTCTCAAGTTGAGGAGCCCAGCTCTCTTTCGCTCTCATCCCACAGCTGGAGGGACCTCATCAGCATTCATCTCCAGTTTTACCCAACCCTCTCCCCCAAACAGCTCTTCCTCAGCCAAGCCTGGGCCCAGTGATGTACACAGCTGGTAGTGTGGTCAACCCTTGGAAAGATGAAGCAACGAAGAGGATTTAATAATATCTGGCAGCATCTCAGGTCTCTTTGGGCAGAAAATTTCCAAACCATCAATAGAAGCCCAGGGGGCCAGAGACACCACTCTTACTGGGCACATTTTCTTGGTGCTGTGGACCACTAACTCTTGAGGAAGAGTACTTCTGGAGGTAAACCACAGTAAGGGCCTCTAATATGAGGGTTTCATTTCCAGGAGGGGCCTTTTCAGGTCTCAGCTTCATGCTAGAGAAGGAGGAACCTGAGGCCATTCATATTAACATGTGAATGGTCAATGATAGTAATCCTTTAGTAAGGTTGATAGGACCCCCTACGTCCAAAATAAATGAGGTCACCAGCTTTGCATTTCATTTATTTTTAATTTTTATTTTAAATATATTTTTAATGATCTCAGAGAGAGAGGGAAAGAAAAATAGAAACATCAATGATGAGAAAGAATCATTGATTGGCTGCCTCTTACATGCCCCAGATGAGCTTGCAACCTGAGCATGTGCCCTGACTGGGAATCAAACTATGACCTAGTTCATAGGTCGACGCTCAACCACTGAGCGGCACCAGGTGGGCACCAGCTTTGCATTTTAGAGATTAATTTGTTAGGTGGTTGTTTAAAATTTAGAATTCTGTTGTCAAGTGAGGTGGCAAAAGCTTGTTTAGTTTACAATATAGTTGATCTACTATTGAAAAGGAAACAGGAGACCACACTAATCTTGCAACGCTACTTAATTCAATTACATGCAAAAACATAAAACAAAGTAAAATAAACCCAGAAGTCTTTTAGTGTCCTGTAATTCTTCATAAAATTTGAAGTCTCTCAGTAATAACTGTTCATCATGACTATAGTTAATATTCTGGGACCATTCAGATTAGAGTTTCTTAACTCAAGGAACATTATAATTCAAGACAAGAACTTGAAGAATGAGCCATTGGCCCTATATTATTCTGTCAGTGTTAACCTGGAGCATTACTTTTGGGCATGACTAGCACCCAACCACTCTGAGTGTAAGGCTGCATATTAATACCAATAATCACCTAGTCAATGTCTATGCCTCACCACTTTTTAAATATTTTGAAAATCATCTTTGCTTTTTGAATTTGTTCCATTGGGACAAACGAAATAAATAAATTACCTAAAATATAATCTTAAATAAGCTGTACAAACAGAAATATATTTTAAATATAATAAAACTTTGCAACAGATCAGAATCAGATGTAAAAAGAATGATATTTTGCCCTGGCTAGTGTGGCTCAGCTGGTTGGGCATCAACCATGCACCAGGAGGTTGCTGGTTTGATTCTGGGTCAAGGGCACATGACCAGATTGTGGGGTTCAGTCCCCAGTAGAGGGTGGGCAAGAGGCAGTAGATTGACATTCTACTCTCACATTGATGTTTCTCTCTCCCTCTCCCTTCCTCTTCCTCAAAAAATCAATAAAGTATTAAAAATGGTATTTTATGGTTCTTCACTATTCAACTTTTCATTGGGGAGTAAGCTTTCTTTCTTTCTTCTTTTTAGGGGAGATTAGGCAATGGGCAAGCAGAGGTGACCATGACTCAGGAGACAGGTGTGTTCTACCTTCCCAGTAAGTTTCTGTCCACTTCTCACCAGATCTAGCTGATGGAATTAACCCAGCCTCCAACTAACTACAGAGTAACTGTGCAATTTCTAATGTTATTGCTATGGTACAGGAAGTCCCAGGCAGCCACCAAACCCATAATGCCCGTGGCACCAAACCACAGACGACCCCAGAACCGATTTGAATCCTATTAGTCGATGGGTATCTCAGACTTTGAGCTGGCTGGACGGCAGGATAGCCCCTGGCATTTCATTAACCTCAGGGAGGGTACAATCCTAGTTTTTACATGATTTATTATTCTTTGGATCCCATTTATCTTGACTTAGATTTTGCTCTACAAAGAAAAAAAAAAAGATGGAAAGGAGATGGAAACAGCAGTCAATCAGTAAAGCCAAACAGAAAAGTTGTAGCATAATACGAGGTAGAAGAGACAGCAAATTTTGAGTTTGGGCAGTAGAATATCTAACAACTGTAAAGGATGGCTGTATGTGGTTCTGGAAAGCTGGGGAAGGACTCAGTTCTGTTGGAACTGGCTATGGAAACAGTGGGAGGTGGGCATGGGGAGGGAGTACAGAGCCTCTGAAGCAGAGCAGACAGCTAGAGTAAAGGTCTTCGGAAGGAAAGAACTTGGCACATTCAAGGAAATTGAAGAAGGTCATAGGGGATAGAGTAATGCACAAAGGAGAATGTGTCTAATGTGTCATAAATGCTCAAGAAATATTTGTTGATAAATGTTATATTTACTGTGAAATGATTTGTCAGTGTAATTAATCAATGATAATTAGGATTGAACTAAAATTTTAAAAACTGCTAAAATAACTCAATTTTCAAACTTTAATTGGAACTTATGGTTTACTGACAACACTCTCCTTATTATGAACTAAAATGTAATAACTAGATTGGTTGTCTCCTGCACACACACTTCCGACCAACACCCGGCTGGAGAGGAGCCTGCAACCAAGGTACATGCCCTTGACCAGAAATGAAACTGGGACCTTTGGTTGGCAGGCTGATGCTCTATCCACTGAGCAAAACTGGCTAGGGTATAAAGTTAATTTTTGACATTTTTTTCCCTTTGCTCTATGTATGGTCATACCTCATCAGATATTAAAAGGATTTTAATAAAATGTATTGAAGAGTGGGAAGAACTTTCTTGAAAGGTCAAGGAGTCAACATCTTTCATTTATTTTTTAAAAATATATTTTATTGATTTTTTACAGAGAGAAAGGGAGAAGGATAAAGAGTTAGAAACATCGATGAGAGAGAAACACCGATCAGCTGCCTCCTGCACACCTCCTACTGGGGATGTGCCCACAATTAAGGTACATGCCCTTGACCGGAATTGAACCTGGGACCTTTCAGTCCCCAGGCCAATGCTCTACCCACTGAGACAAACCGGTTAGGGCATTCCTCAGGACTTTTTGGAAAGGATGTTCTTATATATGATCAGGACAAATACTGAGGAAATATTTATGAATATTTGTATAATATAATATTTTGAGGTTAAAAAATTAATAAAATCTTTAATATAAAACAAAGTTACTCCTAATATGTCACTTTGGTGAATATTTTTACTTGTAGGTTTCAAATTATCTTAATATTTTTATTTATTTATTTTTTTTTCTAAGAGACTCTCTTTATTATTGTTCCCTGGTTCTTTCTTTTTTTTTTTTTTTTTTTAAATTTTATTTTTTTTTACAAAGG
>NW_006294418.1:2153961-2164479 GCF_000327345.1 Myotis davidii
CTGGGACGCGTCTGCCTATATCGCCGCCATCTTCTTCCTCCTGCTCCCCTGGTTCTTTCTAATCCCCAACCTGCCTTGTGATTTCCATGGTCTTTTCTACTCCAAGGAGAAAGGCCTAAGGAGAAAAATGCGAGCCAAACCCAGAGACAGGTAAGGGGCTTGGCGGAGCAGCTTAATATTTTTATTTTACCCAAGATATATAGAGACTTAAAGAGAAAAAAAATATTTACAACTACATATTTTCTTTGAAAGAAGTAACCAATTTGCCCAATAACCCTGCTGAATGGTTATAACTGAATTTCAGTGAGGAGGTTGTTAATTCTTCATTGCCGAGTATTACTGAAATATAGTTTATTTCATAATATCTGCAGACTATCTTTAAATGTGCAAAAAAATAATGAATTAAAGCTCAAGTATTATTCTGAGCATTACTATATTGAACAAATTAATTATGCTGAGATAAAATTGCATGTCTTAAGATTTTTTTAAGTGAAGATTTTTTTGTGTCCGTGCCCAGAAATTTTAATTCAGTAGGTCCTTGGATGGAACTGAATTTTTTTTTAATTGCTAATCATTATGGTACAGAAGTTTTGTCCAGATTTGGAGAAAAACATGCAAACAAAGCATTGCCCTCAACCTCCTAGTTAGGTAATAAAGGGTCTCTAAAGAGTTAACCATAATAAGAAAACAATATTGTTTCCCAAGAGCAACAGTACAGGTTTTGTTCATTGTGGGGAAGGATAAATATCTGTTTTTCAGACTTAATAAACATGCATATCTTGAGTGAAAATGTAAAAAGTCATTTTAGGATTTTTTTTAACTGGAAACTTCTCCCCGCCCCCCCCAGTTGTCTGTAGAAATAGATTATTTCTCCTAATTTCCTGATTTAGTTATAGGTATAGTGTACACAAAAACAGATTTGATTTTCCTGGAATCAAACATAAAATGAAAGCCAAGGCCTTATCACTGAAACAAGACAGCAGTTTTGCAGAGCTGTGTATATCCTTTGAACTCAGATGACATTGTCTCAGAGGAAAAGATGTTTGATGAGTTTTTTACACTTTAAAGCTTTAGCTAAGGGAAATGTGCTGGGGATCTCTTTTGGTAGAACTAAAGGCGGGGGGTGGGGGGGTGGTGGATCATTTTGTCTTCAAAAGATGAGGGGAAAAGTGTCATTTTCTATTTCCCTTAAGTACCATTCTTTCAAATACTTGTGTGACAAGAGGTTCAACAGGCTTAGATTTGGGGTTTTGGTTTTCTAGAAATGCAGAGGGACTTAAATGGCCCTATACATCAAACGGGAGAGAGAAAGAGAAAAATCCCCTAGAAAGAAGGAAATAGTGTAGCAAACTCTTGAAAAATCTAATTCATAAAATTGCTTCAATTATTTCAATATCCTGCAATTTAGAAGGAAATTAACAACTGAAACTCCAAACTAAATTAACTAACATTAGGCGCATATAACTCAAGTTGTCAAATTTAAACCAAGGGGGAAATGCTCCTCAGAGGTAGCCACTTTTAAGTGCACTGGTTTATTAAAAAAAATATG
The DNA here is from genome assembly GCF_000327345.1 of Myotis davidii. Lineage (NCBI taxonomy): Eukaryota > Metazoa > Chordata > Mammalia > Chiroptera > Vespertilionidae > Myotis > Myotis davidii. The sequence goes on from NW_006294418.1 coordinate 2,155,511, forward strand.
TATTATATGCCAAGTTCTCTACTAGGTGCTGTGTTCATAAACCTAAGATGAGGTCATGTTAACTAAATAAATTAATATTTTCTCCCCTATTCTCACTAAAACTGTTTTTATCAAGGTTGCAGTGACCTTCATGTTGCTATATCTAAAGGTAATTTTGCCACTTTCATTTCACTTGAGTTAGCAGCAGCATTTGATAATTTATAAATCTCTCTTCTTTGAAAAATGTTTTCACTTGGTTTCTAGGACTTCAGTTTCACCTGTTTTGTTTTGTTTTTTAATTCTTTCCTTCCTGGATGCCCTTTTAAAGTCTCTTTGCTGTTTGTTTCTATCTAGTCCTTTATATTGAGCACTGGGCTCAGACCTTGAAAATTTAGTTTGTCTATGTACGTTCTCTCTATAGGCTATCACTTTGAGTCTCATGGTAGTAAATGCTACTTTTATGCTGATGACTTCCACTTTTATATCTACCCTGGACTCCTTCATTGATCTCTAGGCCCTTATATCTAACTTCATATTGGTCAACTCCACTGAGTTGACAAATAAGCATCTTAAAGTTAACATGTACTACAACCTGGGCGCTCCAACGCACCAAAACCAGCTCCTCTGAAGTCTTTTCTGTCTCAGTTATTAGCAACTTCTTCCTCCAGGTGTTCAGGGGGTCCTCTTGATTTATCCAGGGTTGCTCAAGAAGAAATCCTATTGAATTCACTTTCAAAACGCATCTAGAATTTGACCGTTTCTCCATTATACCTGCTGCCATCACCTGGCTCCATGCCCACATCATCCTGCTGTGGATTATTTCCATAGCTTGCTAACTGGTCTCACTGGTTCTACACCTACCTTCTTCAGTTAATTCTTCATTAAACACACAGAGTCTAATTATTTTAATCTTTTCCCTTCTCACTCAGATTTTCAAAAAGGGCAGGGGGAGCCACCTGCACTAGGCCTCTATTACTTGTCTGACATCATTCCCTATACTCTCTCACTCCTCTACAAGCCACACTGAACCCCACACAGTTTTCAACCACTCTAGAAAGTCCTCATCCAGAGGGTTTGCATTTTCTATTTCCTCTGCCTGGGATACCTGTCTCCCATCTCTAAATTCCCATGGCTAGCTCATTCACTTTCTTTAGGTCTTTACTTTTCTTGGTGAAACCGTTCTTCTCATTGCTAAAATTTTAAACCTCTTTAATATTTCATGTGTCATTTCACTGCTTTCTTTTTCCCCCCTTATCAATGATTTCACCTAACATATTACATATTTTTATTATTTATCTTTGTTTTCCTAACTAATACACAGCCTGCTATATTGCTAGGCACATAGTAAGTGTTCAATAAACCATTAAGTGTTGCCTCCAGATTAATGTGTTTACCAATGCCGGCCAGCTGCTTGAGAGTGGAGCATAGCTCTTCTCCAGTGAGGGAAACCCATCCCTCTCTCTCATTCTACTCACAAGGGATCTAACTCTTTCTCAGCCTAAATCAAGTCTTTTTTCTCTTTTCTATTCTCCTGTAGTGTCCAACTCACAACATCTGTTCAGGAGGCACAGAAACTTCTTGTTTTTCCCCTGATCATACACAAACACACAGACACAATACACATAAATATTACCTGAGCCACAAGAACCAAAATCAGTTAAATTGTTGTGATAAAGGAATAAAATAACTCTTTGTGAGAAATTTACCTGGACCCTCTATTTATACCAGAGTTGGGTTGTTCGGACATAGTACATGCATATATTTTATTTTGCTAATTTTTACCAGATTTTTTATCAGAATGGCTTTACTTTACAGCTCTACCAACAATATATTAGAGCTGCTTTCTCTATAAATTCTCATGCAGATATTTGCCATTTCAATAAGAGATAATTTAACTTGTTTTAACTGTGATTACTGGGGAGTTTGTGCATCTCTACTGATCAGTTATTAGGGCATTCTTTTTCATAAGTTGTTTATTCAAATTATTTTCTTGTTTTCTAATTAGGTTGCCTATTGTTTTCCTATTGATTTGCCCAGATTTTGGTGAATCTAGGTATTTTCTACTAGTCTTTTATGTTTCTATAACTTTGTCTATAGTGTTTTATAAATAGAAATCTTGAATTATTATGTAATCAAATCCATATAATTTTGTTGTTCTTTTAAGTTAGGAATATTGTTTAAAATGTTTCCTTTCATGTCTAATCACTATGTTGTACACTTAAAACTAATATAACATTGTATACCAACTGTAATTAAAACTTTTTAAAAAGTTTTATTTTGCAAAAATATTTTTTTCATTTTATTGTATTAGCATCATGGCTTTACCTTGCAAAAGTGGATTTTAATCCATCTGGGGTCTATCTTGCACATAGTTTAAGGTAGGGGCCTGACTCTGTTTTCCTTGATTTAGGGAGTTGTCTTGGCAACACTATCTAATAAACAATCCGTTCCTTTTTGTTTACCTTATGATGGCATCTTTGTCATATATCAAGTTCTCACATAAATGGTCTTTTTCTGAGCTGCTCCTGAGCCAGCATGGAACTGTTTTAATATTGTGGTTTGGAACTTTGTCAATATCTGACAGGACAAGTCATCAGTCTTTGCTCTTCTGTTTCAAAGTACACTTAGGTATTTTTTGACATTCATTTTTCTGTTGAAATTTTGGAGACAGCTTGTTGCATTCCTTAAAAATTCAGCTGCAATTATAATTGGAATGTTATTGAACATTTTTGTTGATTGACTCGGAGATATTGATGAATTTCCACTGTTTTCTAATCTATGAACACAGTCTATTTACACTTATTCTGACCTTTTTTAAAAAATCCTCACCTGAGGATATGTTTTCACTGGTTCTAGAGAGAGAGGAAAAGAGAGAGAAAAAAAGGAGAGAGAGACAGAGAGAGAGAGAGAGAGAGGAGAAAGAGGGAAACATTGGTACACAAGATGATGACGCTGTAACCAACTGAGCCACCCTGGCCAGGGAGGGCTATTCTGAGATTCTTCTAATTTCTTCAGTGTTGTTGAGACCATCTGGATAGCATACCTGACTGAATTCAGCTAATGCCTCTGTATAAACTTTTAAGATTCTGATGGGTGGGTGTGGTGACCTACTCCTTTTGCAGTCACCCAAGATAAGCCTCCAAGGTTAGCTCCCTTACTGATTAAACCTGCCACCTACCATTCTGCGGTGACCTGCCTCATTGTTTGGTCTCTCATTGCCCTTCATGTGCAGCAGCTAGTGTCAGATGTTACCCGGGAAACTCCTGAGAGTGTGAATCAACAATTGGCAAAACAGCCTGGAGACCCAAGAAATGAGCCTTGGGAAAGAGGCCTTCACAGTGGAAATCCCGAGCTGGCCTTTGATCTCCCTGTGGGAAGGGGTGGCCTGTATGTCAGATGCTTGCGGACTGCCATTTGAACGTGGGGCCACCCCGAAATGCTGGCTGATCTAATGCACTTGTTTGAGGAGCTGCACATAACATCCTGGCAAAGGGGAAAATGTTTGCCACAGTGAGCTGGCCTGGGTTAGAAAGTTGGAAGAAGAGCTGAGGTTAGCGACACATGTATGGTTGTCCACTAGTCTGTTAGCTTCGAGGCTGGCAGGCAAGGTGGGAAAACAAGATAATAAGTTGGAGACCTTAGCGTGCTGATTTTGCAAAGCTAGAGGGGCATAAGCCAATGTGTACTGAAGTCTGAGCACTTCTGACAGAGCCTAATTGGGACACTAAGCGGTGGAATCCCTGGGAAAGTGAGGAGAACAAGTGCAAGATGTTGTGATTGGCAGTAAAACAGACAAAATGCCCTGCGCACTCCAACCCCTAAGACAAAGGAAAACGAAAGCACAGCAACAGCAATCCCTGACAGCAGGGCAGCCCGCAACTCAGGAAACATTCGCGATGAGAGACTGTCCTCTTGTTAAGCTTACTGATAGAGCTGCCAAGTTCTAACAAAAGGCCAAGGAACATTGCCAGGCATGGTTAGTGTGGCTTTGAAATATAGGGGGAGATGGCACCTCTCTAACTGGGCAGGTGGCAGAAGAAATGAGCAACATCACCACACACCCTGCCCTCCAGCAGCATCAGCATGGTGATTGGGGGATTCAAAGCACTCCAAGCCTTTATAGATTGGGTTCTTCTGGCCTGAAGAGAGGTTTGGCCCAATGAGAAGGATCTCCTGGGGCAGTGGTTGGCAAACTGTGGCTCGAGAGCCACATGTGGCTCTTTGGCCCCTTGACTGTGGCTCTTCCACAAAATACCACATGTGGGTGCACACGTACAGTGCAATTGAAACTTCGTGGCCCATGCGCAGAAGCCGGTTTTCGGCCTGGGCGATTTCTATTTTGAAGAAGTGGCGTTAGAAGAAGTGGCAGGTGTTGGGTTGGTTGGGCGACAGAAGACGAGGTGCAGGCGGGCCACGGGATACATAGCACTGGGGGAGGCACGTGCGATTCATGCATGAGTTGAGGATGGGGGCACAAGCATCCCTGAAAATACAGAGGAGAACTTGTTAGGGAGCTGGGAATGAGACAGGCATCCATGCCCTTATCTTTGAAGGCCCTAATAGGGCTATGTTTGCAGCAGGACTCAAGCCAAACAATTCCAGTCCATGCCAAGATCCTGGTATGGGGCATTGGCATCCATGCTGACCCCAGTTATGGAACAAAACATTTATGATATTAGGGAATCCATTGCTGATCTTGGGGACACTGAAAAAATCTCAGGAATGGGTTTAGGCTGTGGGAAAGACTCACTACAGAGAGGGAGCTCAGAAAGCAAAAAGGCTACCCCATCAGCCTTAAAGAGTTCATAAAAGTAACCCCCAAACAAATGTGGTTTGACATCCTTGCTGCAGAGATCCCACCTGAAAAGATAGGCCAGCAACCCTGCATTGGTCAGCCTGTGGAAAGCCTTAGAACCTAAACAGGAGTTCAGACCTGTCCCACCCATCCCTGATGCCATGCCTGCTCCAGCAAAGGCCTTAGGGATATAGCCCTATTAGGGATAAGTGCCTCCCAGGACGCAGGGTGTAAACCGCAGGCCAAGATTGCCCCCAGGTGAGGGCCCTCCCAGGTGAGGGCCCTCGGAGACAACTGGAGGCCTTATGTTTAGCTCACTATTCCTGGTTCCCCAGAAACAAACAACAGGTGAGGGCTCTGGTTGACCCTGGAGCTCAATATGCTCTAATACAGTGGTTCTCAACCTTCCTAATGCCGCGACCCTTTAATACAGTTCCTCATGTTGTGGTGACCCCCAACCATAAAATTATTATTATTTTTTTAAAATATATTTTATTGATTTTTTTTTACAGTGAAGAAGGGAGAGGGCTAGAGAGTCAGCAAAAAAAGTTTTCTGATGGTCTTAGGTGACCCCTGTGAAAGGGTCGTTCGACCCCCAAAGGGGTCATGACCCACAGGTTGAGAACCGCTGCTCTAATACATTGTAACCCTCCGAAGTTTTCTGGCCCTCTTGGCACCATCAATGGTTGCAGAGAGTAAATAGCTTTGACTCTACAAATTGGGTGTTCTCCCACACAAGAATGCAGTTTTCTCTTTTCAATACTTGAGGACATATTGGGCATTGATATCCTACAAAGTCAAACTTTGCATATCTCTAGCACTGAATTCTATCTCTGGGTTAGAGCAATCAAACAAATGCTGAGGGGAAATGTCAACTGGGAGCCAGTAAATCTACCACAACCATGAAGACAGTAACTGTCAAACAATATTAAATCACCTGGGGGAGGGGAACATAACAAAATAAGAGAAATTATCCAAGGCTACCTGGAGTGGGTATTGTGTGCTCTGCCCACAGTTCTTTCAACAGCCTGGAATGCTGGTACAAAAGCCCAGTGTCTCCTGGCAGATGACTGTGGGCTACTAAGAATTGATTAAGGTGATGTCTCCCATCCATGAGTCTGTGCCTTACATTTTCACCATTTTAGGCACATTGGAATGTGTCCTGCTATAATGACTTAGAAAAAAAAAATTTCAATATATCTCTGGCCACTGAGTCACAAGATAAAATCACCTTCACCTGGGAGGGGCAACAATGGGCTTTCCAAGTGCTTCTCCAAGGCTACCTAATAGCCCCACAATATGTCCTGGGATGCTAGCCTGAGGCCTGTCCGCGTTCTCCTTCCCCACATCAGTAAAATGGTCCCATGACCTCGATAAGATGATGTTAACATGAGAAGACTTGCCTAGGCCACAGGACACTAGACTTTGCCGGAACATCTGCGAAGGAGAAGATGAGCAGTGAACCCACAGAAAATTCAAAGCTGGGCACTGCTGTAGTTTTGGGAAGCTGTTGGGTCAGATAAGACGCACTTTGTCTCAGAAGCTGTGATTGATAAGATGCAAGCCTATAAACATCTAAGAACATACAATAGATGCTAGTATTGGTAGTAATTTGGGGGCTTCATAGGACTTTTATTCCCCATATGGCGCAGTGTCTCCATCCGTTATAATGCCTGGTTAAGATAGTGCACACATGGGATTGGGGATCAGAACAACATGCCGCCTTTGAAAAGGCAAGAATAGCTCTGAGATTCTCACAAGCACTGCTGCCATTTGAGTTCGATGTGGCGCTGGAAGGTATGGATTGGGCACTAATGAAACAGAATTTTTGGACTGGAACACTCGGTGTTCCCTTGGGCAGGATGTCCCAGATTCTTTGTCTGCGGAGTCAAAGAATAAATCCACGGACAGAGGTGATATAACAAAGGTGGAGATTTATTAAAGTATAAGTGAAGACTCCTACATAGGGAGGGGGAAGAGTCCCACTGAGTTCCTTTTCCCTATGGCTTATGAAGGATGCAGATCCTGGTGCCTTGATATCCCCTCTGATTGGTCACTATTCCTTGGACTGGTTACTACAGTAACTTCAGGGCTCAAAGGTTGAACCTCACATGGGACATGTGAGGTCCTCCTCCCTCCACCCCCTTATTATTTTCCTATTCCCTTTGGGCTTTCTTCTTCTCCTTCTGGATGAAGGGCTTCCTTCCCTTTATTTTGTAAATATAGACCTTTTGCTGTTCCCAGCTCCCTCATTCTATGGAAATGTACCTGTTGCAGCTTTCAGCTTCCCTATTCTATGGAAATATACCTTCTGCTGCTCTGCAGCCCTGTGCTTTCTCCATGGTCTCCTTAATTTCCAAAATTTCCTAAACTGGTCCCCTTTTACCCCTAAAAATTCCTGTTTCACTATGACAGACAACATGAAAGAGTACGCCTAGGATTTTGGCCCAAGGTCTGGAAGGGGGCATACAACCCTATTTACCCCCATAGAGCAACAGCTCCTAACAGTGTACACGGTGCTCTTCTAAGGTAGAGCCTTTCACGAAGAAACAGCATATCATGATACAAGCCTCCCTTCCTATCAGGGGTGGGCTGAGACTATGTTCCATGTTCCATTGACCCACCTCTACCACGGCTCAAACTCCCATGCTGGCTAAACAGCAATCTCATTTGCAGCAGATGAGCACCTTGTCTGCCAGTGGCTCCTAGAAATGCAAGTGCTACTAGGCCCTGTAGGGTATGTAGATTTGCCAAATGCCTGTGTCCCTATATCCAGGCAGACCCGGGGGCTGGAAGAAAAGGAATGAAGGAAATTCCCATTGATGCTTGGTAGGCAGATGGGTCTAGTTGGGGCAACTCACCCACATGGACTAGAGTCGCTATTCAACCCAACACTGACACCATCTGGATGGAAACAGGAATGAACCACAGTAGCCAGTAGCCTGAACTCAGAGCATTTTGCTTTGTGACCACTCATGTGGCTTGGCTGTTAACCCGTTGCACTCACAGTGGGGCTGTTCTAAAGAGATTAACCCTATGACTTGGACAATAAGAAGCTAAGGGATGGATGATCATGAATAAGCCCTTGTGGGGTCGGGATACATGAGAAGACATTTGGGTTCACCTGCAAGAGACTCAGGTAGTCCTCAGTGTTTGCCACATCCCAGCTTATAAGATTCTGATAGCTCTGGAAATCAGGAACTAGATTCCTTAGTTTGGGTGCGAACCCTAGCAATAGACCTTCTTCTAGCAGATATAGCAGATTGGATGCAGAGAAATAACAGCTAGTATAGTGCCAGGGTGGGATGACATATTTGCAAGGATGCCAGATTGCCAATGAAATACAAAAGCAACTCAGACCAGGGAAATGGATGGATAACCTGGAACTAGATAGTCATTCTGTCACATTAAGGGTAATAACTGGTTTGGTACTGACTGGCCACACCACGTAAGTATTTATTGGGTAACCTCAAATGGGACCCAATGGTAATATGGTACAAGTCTTTGGCTATGGCTTCCACCAGGATAGTTGGGCCTCTACACCCTGGATTTTCTCTGGACACAGGAGAACCTGCCCCAAGGTAACAAAAATTGCCAGCCTTCCTCTCCTTAAAGCTAAGTGGACACATTCTAGTACAATCATTTGGCCATTGTATTTGCTCCCTTCATTGGCCTGTAGGACATTATAGCACACATAAAGCCCTTCCTAATTCACCAACAATCCTTAAATGATAGCTAGCAAAGCCTGTCCTTACTAAACACTAAAATGTCTCCATGAGAAAAGCTGTCCTCCAACATAAGATGGCCTTGGATATTATTGCTACTTCACAAGGAGGCACCTGTGACATAATCCAAACAGAATGTTTGACGAGCTGCTAATGCGTTTGTCTTTATTAAACCACATAAAACACACGTGGATATCCCGAGCCATCCGACATCCAGCCTAAGAGACTTAATAAATCAATGGTTTGAAACATGGGGCTTTTTGTAAAGAAAGAAAAAATGTGTTGCTTATTTTACAAATAGTTAACCTACGTTTTCTCTTGCATGTGCCCATAGTTTTTGCTGTGATAGCTGCCTCCAGTGTTGTCAGGTAGCTGCCATACTAGCAACCTCCCTGCTAACAAAACCCCTGTTGCCCTGGCCTGTTTGGCTCAGTGGATGGAGCGTTGGCCTGCGGACTGAAGGGTCCTGG
>NW_006294418.1:2164514-2180071 GCF_000327345.1 Myotis davidii
CACACAAACCCTTGTTGACGGCCCAGGGCACATTACAAAAGAGGCAGGCGTATATGTCCTAACAGTGAGTCATCATCAAGCAGCCTGACCACGGGGTGACCCAAGACCTGGGCAAGGCAGTCAGAGGCGCCTCACCCGCTCCGCGTCCTAGGAATGTACCATTCTGCCGACCGTAGCCGCAGGGGGAGTCACAGCCTCGCGAGACCATCTGCAGCCTCGCGAGACCATCTGGACAGACTACAGGAGTGACCCCAGGCTCGGCGTCTACACAGAAACGTTGAAGATTCTAGAACGCAGATGCAGAAAGAAACGTGCCTTTTGCCCCCAAGACAAGCCTCGTGTATTTGTCCTCTCGCTTCGTAGAACTGCCGCCTCCCAACCCGGAAGCGGCCTCGCGCCCATCGCCCCCTGCCCTCCCTCGGTGCATGGAGGCCACTTCCGCATGTTACCTGGGGAGCTCCCCAATTTGGGGACCAAAAATGTTATTCCAAAAGATAGGTGTATTTTGTCTGCATGCTCCGTTATAGGGCCTAATAACTGGAACCTCAGTCATTTAAGCGGCTTGGCCAAGGTTACATAGATACCAGCGTGGACTTGAGGCCTGAATTCTGATTTGCTCACTTCCGGTCCCCTTTCTTCTCAGCGTCAGGGACCACCGAGCGCAGACCTTCAGGCTCTACCTGTGCACAGGCGCATCCTGGACCCACATCCACAGTGAGTCCCAGGGCCAATCTGAAATCCGGTTTGGGGAAGGAGAAGCCAAGAGAAAGGCCATTAGCTTGCAGGGACAGTGTCACCCGTAACTTGTGCCGCATCTACCAAATAAATATTTAAAGATCGTCTTTTTGTGTGCCCAACATTCCAAACCACTGCGTGTTACTGTACAGATTCTAGCCCAACTTATTTGTGTGACAAAAGGTTGTGATTCAGGGTTCTCCTATATTTGGAAGGGAACCTTTTCCGTTTGTGAATGTCTTGGAACTCTCACCAAACCAGCAAAGCCTGGACTTGCGGGAGCTTATTTCCTGAACGCCATGGTCCAATAAAGACGCATCCCCTCTCCTGATGGTTGCAATGCCCACCCTCCCCCCAAACAACAACAACAACCAAAGGTATGTCTTGGATTGGTTGACGCAGATGGGCACAGAGCAGCATCCAGAGAGGATGCCCTTTGGAGCATTAATTTTCTCCTTAAGTCAGGCCATACAAGGAATCGTTCAGCTAGCTAGATCAAAAGCTCTTTTTAAAAATATATATTTTATTGATTTTTTACAGAGAGGAAGGTAGAGGGATAGAGTTAGAAACATCTATCAGCTGCCTCCTGCACACCCCCTACTGGGGATGTGCCCGCAACCAAGGTACATGCCCTTGACCAGAATGGAACCTGGGACCCTTCAGTCCGCAGGCGGAGGCTCTATCCACTGAGCCAAACCAGCCAGGACTAGACCAAAAGCTCTTCAGCAGAATTCAGACCTGCTTTGGAAGCTGCCAGAGGGGACACACCAATGCGAGAGCCACAGCCAGAGCCAGTGCCACACCGGCATGTGCTAGAAGACTGCCCTCCTTCCCCCCAGATGGCAGGGCCGGCCTGTGTTCTCTGAAGTTCTGATGCAACCTGTGCAACCCATGACCTTCTTAAGTGGAGCCCCTCTGCGGGCCCACCCATGGGTGAGACCCAGGCCCCAGGTCTGTGAACTGGGAGTGGCTTCTTGGCTTCTCAGTCAGTAGGCAGAGCATCTCACAGCCTGAGAGAATGCTCAAGGCAGTCATGGGGAGTAAAGACTTAGGTTGGAAGGAAGCCCTTGCTAGGAGCCAGAGAAAGAGGAAGTTCCCTCAGGGCTGAGCAGCCGGCTCCTCCCCCTGCCAAATTTTTAACTACACATTTCCCCCATTTAAATCAGAATTGGTGATACCTATACAAGTGTGTAGTGTTTGAAAATTGAAAATCACATCGAAAAATAGCGATATTGTTGACTATACAAGGCAATGTCTTCAAATCGAGTAATGCTGCGATGTGTGTGGTTAACCGTAACTACGCAGGAAGTGGTTTTATTTAAAAGTTTTTGTGCTCACCCCCACCCCCTCCTTTTTTTTCTTCAGTTCTGAAATTAAACAGCATCCAACATAGGCCTACTCTTACGACATGTGACTTCACTGTTTTCCGTTTTTGCTGAAAGAGTCATTAACAGTAACAAGTTGATGGCAGTTTCAATAACAAGTCATCACGGAGGAAAGGTAAGTGAGTTTTAACTTTATGTTGAACATGAAATTTAAACTGGAAAACATTTGACAGATTATCCTAAGCTTTGGTGTGAACATACAAACATTTCTACAAAAAGGTGATGTTTTCGCCTGTGATTGAAACGTAAGTTTGTTTCCTTTGGTGCAGGCAAGACTATTCTTTTCATATTTGCAGCTGTCAAATTCTCAGCTTCTTTGAGATATTATACTCAGATCCTTTACTCAGATTTCCTAGTAAAATATTAAAGACAAAACAAGGTATATTTTTAGTTTGAAAGTGCTTTTTAAAAATAATTACTAGAGAAAATGTGAAACTTTGCATTTATAACTGGTTTTATAAAAATATGTACTATTTGAGATCCAGCAAATGAAAGAAAAAAGGCATTTTAACAATAAGAAATAACATCTGGATTGCAATGTGAGAGATACTGTAAAGTGCTGTAATAAAGTTAGCACTAGAAACCCTTGAAAAGGTGTAGGTCATTAAATGAGTAGTTTATTAAATAGCTATTAAAAATCAGCAAAGTTTAAAATGCAAAAGAAAGCTCTGTACTGTGACATTTGGATGTATTTTTTTCTAAATTTTAAGTGAAATGAAATGAGTGCAAGTGAAATGAGTGCAAGTTTTATTTCATAAGCAAAACTGTATGTTTAAAGCAGAAGTCACAGCTCACTTCACCGAAGGTTACTTCTGGGGAAAGAGGCAAATTAGCGATATACTTTTGTTATTTATGTAATTATATAATTTTCCTTCCTTGAGATTTTCCAAAATAAAAACTCTAGTAATAAAAAGGTTTTCTTAATCATAAATTGACAAGAACTTTTATATTGACTTCTTGCTTTTAGAGAATGTCTGTGTGTGCTGTAACATATGTACAAAAAATATGAAAGTGTTGCTAATCTCAGAGACAAATACCTGAAATAAATCTGACTGTAGATTTTTGAAAGAATTTTAATAAAAGCCCCCGATATGATCCACTCTTTTCTAATATTATTTTTATTGTGCTGTTGGATGGGGGAAGAGATGACCCCCACAACACCTATATTTTTGTGTTATTAAAAATGGTTACAGGGTTGATAAGTGGCAACAATTTTCTTGCCTTCTATTGAAAGACATATATAAATGTGTGTTTTTTTATGTGGTCAAGTTAGCAGGAAATTATTAGGCATACTAGTACACTCCATTTTAAGACCTCTTCAATTGTCAATACTGAAGCTTGCTACTTGTTAACTTAAAATGATCACAAAAAAAACAAATTAAGACTTGGTGTTCAATACATTTTTTATTGTTAGAATGTAAGAAGACCTTGGTAATATGAATTTGCTTTGATATACTGATTAGCTTTTTAATTTGTTGCATTACCTCACAATGGAAAACATTATTTAAATCTGCCTTCAATATTGTGGTTCTGACCCTCTGTATCTATAGAAGCTGTGTAATTCAGATAGTTTGAGTTGATATGTTATTACTTTATTTCATTCTACTATAAAAGAACATTGCATGAATAAACATATGTAATGCTTACACATTAGAACAAAATGAATATCCACATAAGCATTTCGTACTAAAAAAAAAAAAGATCAGTATAGTTTTTTAGACTATGTAATATTTTAAAGACCAAATTCTCTGTAAAACAATGGTTTCTTGCAGAAAAAATTAAAATAAAAACATATTATGGGATATATGTAAAATTAAGAATTAATTAAACATAGCTTAGCATTCTAAAGCATAAAGAACAATAAGTAGTACTTATAGACATGTAAACTAAAATACACTCAGAATTGCTTGTAAAACAAGTAATGTATTATCTCTTGAATATACAGACCAAGTCTTAAGAAGCAATTCCAAATGAGTTACTGTAGGTTACTATACCTTTATACATTTTAAGTGAATAAATAAGAAATGCATTTTGGTGAAATAACAGCAATGCAGAGGATCTCATTTGGAGAGTTAGTTCAAAACTGATTTATTAAAAGAATATCATTCTTTTCCACTTGGGGCCAGCACTCAGCAATGATCAGAAAGGAAACATGCTTTCATTGATATTCCTCCTCTTCTTTTTTAAGGGTCTGTTCTGGAGTGGCCTACTCTGTCCCTCATTTAGAATACCCCAGCCTTGGTACCCAGAGGGATGGGCCTCACTTTGCTCATGCCATCCCACTCCCATTGTCCTTAAAGATCTACTCAGCCTTTTTCTCAGCATTGAGAGCTTCTGATAAAAGTTGTCCATGCTCACAGGAAAAGGTCATAGCATTTTGTTTCTCTATTTTTTAGCCAGGCCACTGTTCTTCCTCCAAGTAGAATTCTACTAAGGTCTCCCAGCAGACAGGATCCATAGGAACAGCTAAATGTTGAGGAATTCCATGTCAAGTGAGGCAAATGGGAAGATACGTTTTATGGCAGAGTGTGTTTTGTTACTCATTGGTCCTGCTGTGGTATTTGAGCACAGAATTCCTAAGACTGTCCTCTATAAAGGGTCCATCAAAGAGGTGTTCCCATTGTTCTAGGTATTCCAGAAAAGACATATATATTTCTTGTGGTAGATGAAAATTACATGTATTATATCTTCAGATAGTTTTGGTACTTCCATAAACTTGGAAAATATTTAGCATAATTAATTGCTTTATATATTTTTAAAAAATCATTTATCATCCTAAATTTAACCCTTTTAGTAACAGAAGCATAGATAAAACAAAATAATTGTTATATAGCTGGACATTAAAATGTACTTGTGTCCTGCCTCTATTCCCAGTCAGGGCACATACCTGGGTTACGGGTTCCATCCCAGGTTGGGGAGCATAGAGAGGGCAACCAATCAATGTTTTTCTTTCACATGGATGTTTCTCTCCCCGCCTACTTTCTCCCTCCCTCCCTCCTTCCCTTGCTTTCTCTAAGCATGCCCTAGAGTGAGGGCTAAAAATAAGTAAGTAAGTAAGTAAATAAATAAATAAAATGTACTTATATTCTAAATTTCAGTTTATAGTAGACTTTCATTTACAAAGGGTTGAAAAATGAGTTAAAATTAGCCAACATGATAGAGATAGGCAGTGATTTATATAATTAAAATTTCCAAGGAGAGCAAAGTCAGGCATGGCTGGATCCAGGAGATCACACATAAATATCAGGATTCGTTCTTATTTTCTTTTTTCTATCAGCAGTTTCTTGTAGAAACTCACACTTAAATGACAAGAATGTTTTAAGTTTACATCCAATCCTTTCAACAAACTCTGTTGCAAATTAATGTCTTTCCTGTAACACAAGAAAGGTCTCGGATTGAGATCTATTTGGACTGAATTTTGTCACATGACCATAGCTGAGCAGGTATTTGACTCAGGCACAGATACCCTGAGCGACCCTGAGTGACCAGGCCTAGGTCACCGGCCCACGCATGCATCGAGGAGCCACCTGTACCTGCAACACATGTTCTCTTAGCTGAAAAGAGGAGCTTCCAGACAACAGAAACGAAAATGCTTTCCCCAGAAGAAAGGTGATTTCATTACTTGTGGGGAAAAGCACAGAACTCCCCAACACAGCCACATATAGTCACATTTAAAAGCATTACTTACTTACATTGTCCAGACTCTATCATCAGAATGAAATACAGTATCAGTTTACAGGTAAGTTTAAATGACACAAGTGTTTCAATTAAACTGAAATTAAAATATTTTTAACCAGCTACTCCATGTATGAACCCCTTCCCCACAATATTTGTCATCTAAAACTTATAATTAGCATGATTACTATTTTAATAATTATGATGCAAATAAAAATTTCTACGTGCCATAAAAGACACAAAAAATATTCTATCCGGGTCCAGAAATTCATCTAACATTTTTGTATTGTTGTTATGTCAGCCAAAACCTAGAGAATTTTGCAGATGTTGCTTCATTTGGTCATATCCTACCAGAAAAATCAGGACAGTTTTGGGGAAAACATTTGGAGTAGTTTTCAGACAAAGCTAGGACTTGGGAGATCAGAAACTTTCCAGGTGACAGGAAGGGAATATGTCAAGGCACAGAAACATGGAGTTATATCAGAAAATTTCTGAGGAAGGATTAGTTCTCTAGTTTTGTTAGCTAGAAGAAAGATAATGGTAGGAAGTAAGACCAGAAACACAGTTTGAGATCCTAATGGAGTGGACTTGCTGAACAGATTATGACTAGGGATTAATTGTAAATAACATCAAGGTTGTTGAGCATGGAAAATACCTAATTGGACATCCACATTTTGCTTCTCAGTGGGGTATTTAGCATCAGGATTTATTTGCTTCTTCCATATACCTCACTGTTGGTGACAAATGCATCAGGAAGTTTATGGAAATGGTTGCAGTCACTGGAGAGGCATTCCTCAGAAATCAGGCGCTAGCTCATCTCCCCAAATGCCTTGAGGTTCTTAAAAAGGCTGCAGTCATCTTTTTTTTTCTTTTTATGAAAGTCATTTTTATATGTACGTTTTGTTTATTTTTAGTTTGAGAATAGGTGATAGATACAGTGAGGTCGTTCAAAATCAAAATAAAACAAATATAAAACTTTTAGAGAAAATTTTTCTCACATTCTAATTTTTATATACCACATTCATCCCCATCTTAACCAAACAGGCAACCACTTTGTTTTTAAATCCTCATCTGAGGATATGTTTCCATTGATTTTTAGAGAGAGTGGAAGGAGAGGGAAAGACAGAGAGAAACATCAATGCGAGAGAAACACATCAATCTCCTGGCTGGGAATCAAACTTGCAACCCAGAGTACAACCCCAACCATGAACTGAACCTGCAACCTTTTGGTGCACAGGATGATGCTCCAACCAACTGAGCTCCCCGGCTAGGGTGTCAACCACATTTTTAAACTCTTTGTATTTTCTACATACACATATGTCTTGCTTTATTATGTTTAAAGGAAACATACTGTGCATACTTTGCTTTTTTTATTTAGTAATACCGTGGATATATTTCCATACTAAAAATAAATACAAGCCTATATAATTCTCTTATTTTTTTACAGCTGTACAGTATTCCACTGCATGGATATATCACACGATTGCAGTCTCATTAAACGTTTCACAGGCGTTTTCAATTTTTTGCTAATCCACGAATGTTTTAATGTAATTGTGAACACTTGAAAATATATCTATGGAATGAATTTCCAGAAATACTATTTATTTAAAAACCAAGAGATAAAATAATTTTGATAGTTATTGCCAAACTCTTCTTCATGTTAGTTGTAACTTTTTGAACTTCCCCTAGCACGTAATGAGGATGCTGCTGGAAGCTCCTTAGCTTTCCCAACAGATTGTGTTGCCACACTTTTCAGGTTTTAACAATCTGTACAAAACTGTATCTCAAAGTTTTATTTGATATTTCTGTTATGATGATTGGGGTTGAGCTTGATTTTAAAGATTACAGTTCTATTTGTCATTCTACCCTTTCTCAACTGTGTAATAAAGGATCAAAAGCATCAGTGAAGTTCAAGCCTTAGAATGAGATGTTAAAGGAAGTAAGGAATTGGGGCTAACATATGTAAAATACACTTTGTATAAAGCTTGAAATAGCAGTCGCCGAAAAAATGGGATAAAATATAAATGTTTAAAGGAAGGAGAGGAGAAAAGGAATGCAAGTAAATAAAATGAAGAAAAATATTCAGAAATGCAGCAAGGTCTCAGAGGATGCTCAGACAGCTGGGTATAATCACTAGCTCAGGCAGTGATTGACCTGGAACAGAAGGAAGAGCACCCGAATGAGTGTGTCTGCAGATGAAGCGGATATAGATAAGATGAAATGAGATGAAGTTGAAGGAATACATGCTTCATTTTTTTTTCTCCTCCTCTGACATGGTAGGGAAGCTCATGTGATGAGAGGGAGTACTTACAAGATGCCAAAGAATAGGCAGAATAACTTATTTTAAAATATTGTTCTTGTCAATAACACACAATAAGTACAATTGTGGATTTTAAAATTGATTTTTCTCTTTTCTGTGGCATCAGCCCAATTCAGTTCAACTCCGTAAATAATTTTGAGCAACTAAGTACACTATGTTGTGCTAGAAATTATCAGGGACACAAAGAATCAGTGTGCTCTTTAGCCATTGGAAACTTCGTAGTTTCACAAACATAGCAATTTAAATATAGATTTATATGTATAAATACAACGCCATAGGAATAGTACAGAATATGTTATGTCAGAGTCCTAATGGTTTCGCTTTCCCAAGTCCAAAGGCTATTTATATGTCTTTATATTATCCACTAGAGGCCCGGTGCACAAAATCCATGCAAGAGTAGGCCCTCCTTCCCCTGGCTGCCGGCACCGGCTTCCCTCTGGCACTTGGGACCCAGGCTTCCCTCGCAGCCCTGGCTTTGTCTGGTCTAATTAGCATATTATGCTTTTATTATTATAGATGATCTGAGCTGCATTTAATGCAAATGAACACTCATTGCCCCTTGAGCCTGTCCATTTAACTTCTGGGATATTTCATTTTCCCAGTTTTTCTCTAAACTAACTGGATGTTCCGCCTCTGTTTCCTTCGCTCACTCTTTCTCATCATCCAACCCTCTAAATGTTGGAATGTCTTGCACTCAGTCTTCTGATTTCTACCTTTCCCATCCCAGCTCTTGTCTTCTGTTTATTCCTAGGTGATCTTACTTTGTTCCATGAGTTTAAATACTATCTATATTCCAATTATATCTCAACACCAAATCTTTTTCTTAGCACTGGAACTATAAGGCAGTTGCCTACTCATGGTCTCCAATGGAATCTCTCACAGAGATAGCAAAATGAGGATATTTAAGACTAAGCTCTTAACTACTCCCCATTTGTTCCTGACCCAACCTGCTTCTTCCCTATTTCCATCCTTCTCATTTAATGGTACCAACGTTCATCTATCTTTTAAGGACAGTAAACTAAGAAGTACCCTCAATTCCACTATTTCTTCACCTCCTTACCCCAAACCATATCCAACTCATCAGTTTTAAGCAGAGCCTGCAAAATATTGACCATTATTTTATTTAATGGCTCTTGAAAAGTTATATCTTTTTTCCCTTGACAAATAGCTCTTTTAATTTTTTCTTAATTTTGTTTGTTTGTTGGTATTATGGCTTTTCCTCAAAAAATGTGCTAAATGAGTACAATAAGTGACATTTTGATGACATCATAATTTTAGATAAAGCTACACTTACAGTTTACTTTCTAGTGTCAAGTTAGAGAAAAATCATAAAAATATATGGATTAATGTTGATTTTCACGTTTTGAATGAACTCAAGAAGACTGAGAAGGTAGCAGCTTTCAGAACCTTTCAGTAAGGGTTTTTTTGGCCCTAAAAGTGTTTTTCTGTATTGTAATTTATTAAGTATGCTCTGAGAATAAGAAAACTCTAGTCTCACAATCATTGAAAATTTTGGTGAAGAAAATGATTCAGGAAAAAAGGGAAATTTGATAATTTTTTAAATATATTTTATCTACATTTTTTCAAATTGTTGATTTTTACATAAGCCATTTTTATCTATTCATATGTTTGTATGTTTATAAATGCTAATTGTATATATTCAGCTCTTATTTAACAGATTTCTCTAAATGTCCTAATTAAATCACTTCTCATCACTTCTACCCCTGTTACTGTATAATTATCCTGATTTGTTTCCCTGCTTCTACTTTTCATATAACATTCATTCCTCAAGGAGTAACCAGAGTAGCCTTCTCAATACTTAAATTATACAACACTTCTACTAAACCATTTCAAACACCTTTCCATTGTACATCAAATTCATTCAATCTTCTTTTATTATTTGCAAAGCCCTCTCTATCTCATTACTCTGTTTTTGTTTTCTTAAATAGTCTTTTGGATATGGGGAATTATATTTATTTTGTTAGATTGCTTATTGGCTGTCTTTACATAGACTGGGTGGTCTGTGAGAGTATTTATCTAGTCTGTCATTTTACAACTGAATACCTAGAACCTAGAACAATGTTAGGCATCAAATATAATAAAGAGATAATATGGAAATTGACCATCACTCCAAAACACAAGATGGCCACCCCCATGTGGTCAAAGTTGGCTGCCCCCATGTGGCCACAAGATGGCCAGCAGGGGACGGCAGTTGGGGGTGACCAGGCCTGCAAGGGAGGGCCATTGAGGGGGGAGACCAGGCCTGCAGGGGAGGGCAGCTAGGGCTGACCAGGTTAGCAGGGGAGGGCAGTTAAGGGTGACTGGGCCAGTAGGGGAGGGCAGTTGGGAGCGATTGGGCTGGCAGGGGAGCAGTTAGGTATCAATAAGGCTGGCAGGGGAGTGGTTAGGGGGTGATCAGGTTGGCAGGCAGAAGTGGTTAGGGGCAGTCAGGCAGGCAGGCAGGCAGGGGGTTGGGAACAAGCAGTTCTGGACTGTGAGAGGGATGTCCGACTGCCCACTTAGACCTGATCCCTGTGGGCAGTCAGACATCCATTGTGGGGTCCCAGATTGGAGAGGGTGCAGGCTGGGCTGAGGAACACCCCTCCCCCAGTGCACGAATTTTGTCCACCAGGCCTCTAGTACATATAATAAACATACAATGAATATTTGATTAGTGATATAATAAACAGTACAAAGTTGACTGTAGGTATAGAATCAGGGAAAATTTTATGGACATTTGTGATTTCTCCTGGGTATGAAAAACAGGGTACATTTAGGGGAAGAGGAGTTAGAAACATATTTCTAACAAATGACACTTTAAGCAGTGGTTCTCAACCTTCTGGCCCTTTAAATACAGTTCCTCATGTTGTGACCCAACCATAAAATTATTTTCGTTGCTACTTCATAACTGTAATGTTGCTACTGTTATGAATTGTAATGTAAATATCTGAGATGCAGGATGGTCTGAGGCGACCCCTGTGTAAGGGTCGTTTGACTGCCAAAGGGGTTGCGACCCACAGGTTGAGAACTGCTGCTTTAAGGGTACATTTTGAGTAACCTGGCAGTGGTGAGAGTTAGATTAGAACCCTGGATCCCTTATATACTGTTGTGCCTTTCTGAAACCAAGGACAAGTACCACATCATTCATACCAACCACCTCTAACTATTGCAATTTTAAGCCATTTTGCTAAAATCATGGCATTACAATTTAATCATTTTATGTTTTATTTTTGATTCCTTTTCTAAAACCTTAGAGAAATTTTTGTTCTAGTCTCTACTGATGTAATGCCAAGCTGAGAGTCAAAATGAGATAGGTTTTTAGACGTGTTAGGAAAGGTAGATTGCTCAGGAAACTAGGTGCTGAGTCAAGGGAAATTTTTCTTTCTGTTAATTTATTTTTCTGCTTTAGTTAGTTTCATATTAGAATTTTAAGGGCTAGAAACTGAATAGTAAAGTCCATATTCATTTTTATGATAAGTGTACTGGGAACTGAAGTAACCTGAGTCTCCATATAGTATCATTTACTTGAATCGTGATGGTTTTCTTAAAGGAAGTGGAATTTAGGAGTGAACATGAGTGTTGAATATGCCAGTAGTGTCTCCAACACCGTGGTAGGTACTATCGTGTTATAAAAAATAGACAATATTCCCTTATTTGCAAGATACTTATGATGGTATGAGATATTCATCAATATAAATTTTTAGAGTGGGATTATTAATAATACTAATCATAGCTATGATTGTGTATAATGCATATTATGTATCAGATGTTTTGCATATGTAATATTATTTGATATTTACAAAAACCATGTGAGGGAACCCTGGCTGGTGTGGCTCAGTTAATTGGGTGTTGTCCTGTGCACTGAAGGGTTGCTGGTTGGATTCCTGGTCAGGACACATGCTTGGGTTGTGGGCTTGATCCCTGGTAGGGGGCATGCAGGAGGCAGCTGATTGATGTTTCACTCTCACATCAATGTTTCTTTCTCTCCATCCCTCTCCCTTTCTCTAAAATTATATATATATATATATATATATCCATGGAAGGGAGTTAGTATCTATTTTGAAGATAAGGAAGGTAAGATTAAGTGGTTAAGTATGCAAATTTATGTACTACTTAGTTGAGTGTATCATGATTTGCAGGAATATCTGGATAATGCAAAAAGCATGTTATTTTCACATTGCTACACTACACATTCTAAGCCTGTTAAGTGACACCAGTTAAGCAATGCTGGACTTCATTATATGTTTCTTAGCATCCAAAAGGGTCTAAAACAGTGGTTCTCAACCTTCCTAATGCCGCAACCATTTAATAAAGTTCCTCATGTTGTGGTGACCCTCAATTTCATTGTTACAAATTGAACATAATTAAAGCATAGTGATTAATCACTAAAACAATATGTAATTATATATGTGTTTTCCGATGGTATTAGGCGACCCCTGTGAAAGGGTCGTTTGACCCCCAACCTACAGATTGAGAACCGCTGGTCTAAAGGGATTCTGCTTTGTTGAATGTCTAGCAATGCCATCTGTGGAAAATGGGTTGCTGGTTCATATTAATTATCTCATATACAGGTGATATAAAATGGATGAGGAAGGAAACATTTTTGCCTTAGTTTCTGTCATACCGCTGGTACCTTATGTATTTTTCTTTATCTCTTCTGGACAACCCCATGTTGTCCCAAAGTCCTTTAATGTTCAAATTTTCCTTCTTAAGCCACGCTGAACATTATGATGTGGCGACTAGCAACAAATGGTAACTCAGCACTTGAAATGTGTCCAGTCTAAATTGAGTTGTAAAGTGAACTCCCACTTTTGAAGATCATTACAAATAAAGAGAATGTAAATGATCTCATTAATATTTTGATCTTGATCATGTGCTGAAATTATAATTTTTTATATACTAGGTTAAAAATATATTATTAAAATTGATTTTATGAATTTTATTTTACTCATCTAATGTGGCTACCACAAACTTAATTTACATATGTGACTCACATCATATTTCTAGTGAATGGTGCAGCTCTAGACCATCTTCTCTTTTACCCAGACACCTTTGACATTCTTTCCCATTTTTATGCTTTAAATGTAATCTCACAAATTTGATTCTTTAATTTCTATCTTTGGCATTGTCTTCTCTTCCAATGTTTTTCCTCATTTTAGTTTGTTACTTGATGTATCTATACCTTGATTTCTCGTGTTATCTAAACAAGTAATTTTGGAATCTCTGTGGTTTCACTTATTCCATACATCCAGTCAATTGCCATGTTTTAGGGGAAGCCAGTTCCTCCTCTCTGTTTTTACTTATTGTCATAGCTATTTATTTGGTTATCCATTAAGTCTTTTTTAGACTCTGGCAAAGGGGCCTTACCTGCTTCCATACACCTCTTTCTCGTTATTTTTATTTTGGCTATTTCAGATTTATTTTTTCTTCAGGTTGATTAATAGAAGAATGTGCATTCTCTATTTTTATTCTATTTTGAGTTTTTAAAGTGAGTTTGCATACTTATTTTACTTGATTATTCCAGCAAGCTAGTGAAATAAACAGGAGCTTTTAATAGATTTAAAGAAGGTAATAACTCATGGAGAAATTGAATTGTTTGAGAACATGATGAGAACATATTTCTCCCAAACTTTAGTCCAGAACTTCTATTATTCCTTATAGAGATAGTAAAGATATTAAGAGCTCAGGGTGGGAAGTCAGAAAAAGCAAAGTTCAATCCTGGGCTCCACCACTTGCTAGATATTACAGACGTTATGTTGTGCAGCATACTTCATCTCTCTGACCTTGAGTTTCCTCACCAATAAAATGGGGGAGTTTCATCACAACATAAAAAGAAAAGTGATATATGTAAAATATTTTGTCTAGTTTGTGGCAAATAATAATTGTTTTTTAAAAAAGGTTAAATGTAGTGCAAATAGTAGCCATAGTAATTGGTTTATTAGGTTCAATCCATTGATGACCATTTCCCCCCTCATTATGAAATAAAACTTATGCCAAGATATTTTTGGTTTATTTCAATTCTAAGTATTATGATATGATTATAGAGCTCATCAAAAGCATTTCTTGCTATTGCTTTCATTTCCCCAATACAGCTGTGTGGGGGAGGATAGTATAGCTGTGTGTGGGAGAAGGAAGAAGGCTCACTCTTTTCTTGTTTGTTTACCAGTTTTGGGTTGATATGGAAACTTTCCTTTGAGCAGCTCAAGATGTGTCCTCACCAAAAATGCCCTTTATTTTTGACGAATTAATAGCCATCACACAGTGCAATTCAAAAAGTGGTAGGCAGCCATTGACTCTTGGACGTGCAATTAAAGTATAGAAAAACTACAGAGACAAGGAGAAAGAGAGAAAGCAAAATGTTCTTCACTCACTTTTACTTTGCATCTAAATTTTGCCTGGGACAACAAGATGATAACATAGAAGGTTCCTGAGGTAGATATGCTAGGATTCTAGCAAAATGATTCTAGAAGGAAAAATAAGAAAGGAAATTGAGAGGTCTAGGATCATTTTTATTTTTCTCCCTGGGAAAACCTGCCCAGGATTCCATTTATGTAGGTTAAGTGAGTAGACCAATCTCAGTCCTAATTCTGAAAACTATCAGGACATCCACTTAATGTAAGTAAGGTGTGGCGGTGGGAAGTAGCTGACCAGATGCTCAGAAGATAAGTGGCTATGGTGCTGTCCTTGGAGAACCAGCTTTATCCTACAGGTCAAGCACTTTGGGTTATAGTTTGGCTTTAAGAAAGTGAGCTGTGGTTTCAGAGTGGGAAGTTGACATGAAAGGAAAACGAGAGACTAGTCAGTGTGGGGTAGAGCATGACTTGAGGGATGGGGAAGGTGAGGTGCAGTGGTTATTCTCTGACCCGAATGCATTGTATCTCAAGGTCATTGGCAGATTTTAATGTAGGGAAGTGGGAAAGAAACATAGGAGTCCAGTGACATTTGGGGCTAGAAACCACAACCAGTCTAAAATAGTGGCAAAACTGAACTGGTTGGAAATGCTTACAGTCTTGGGGGAATTGGAGGCAGGGGATTTCAGATAGGCACCAAGTACCTGTAATGCTCTAGACACAACACAGAGCAACAACACTGATAAATGTAGCATCTGACTTTAAGGATCCCACACTAAATTTGAGCAGAAGAGACACTCAACTCAAATAGAGAACAGAAAAAAACTAGAAGCCAGGATATAATTATCTGCCAAAATATAAAAGGAACAGTAACAGAGGTCAGAGCAGAAAGGAGGAAAAGGGGAACTTAGTTAGCAATACCAAAGAGCACAGCACAATCTCTTACTCTTGGTAATTTGAGATCATGTTGAAAACATTATAAGAATATATGGAATAATGTTAATCTTCAATAACCCATTCTAAAACAGTGGAACAAACGCAGTCTCTTCTTGGTTCTGTTCTACATTTCTAATTCTACCAGCATGGATTAAA
>NW_006294418.1:2180251-2184183 GCF_000327345.1 Myotis davidii
CCCCCTACCCGAAAGGGGGTGTGGCCAGCCTAAAAACAGCCATCAGCCCCTCACCCAGGCTGGCCAAACCTCCATGGGGTGAGGGTCCCCACTGAGGTGGACATCCTCTGAGAGGTCCCACACTGCAAGAGGGCATAGGCTGGGCTGAGGGACCCCTGAGTGCACAAATTTTTGTGTACCAGGCCTCTAATATGTATGTGCATGTCTGTGTGTGTGTGTGTGTGTGTATAGATTTAATGTGCAGCAGAATCTCTGCTCAACCCACACATCAGAGGAACAATGTTCCCAGAGGTAACTGATACCAAGAATCACAGTCACAAATGCCCCCAGTCAAGATACCTATGCAAATCAGGTGCGAAGGGAGAGAACTTCTGGAACAGACAGAACTTGGCCATTTAGAGGATGTAGTAGGTGCCCACCTCCAGCTGACAGTTACCATGCATATCTCGATAAGTTTTTCACACCTTGTGACTTCTCAAGAGAAGACACACAGATACTTTTTTAAAAATTAAAAAGCCTCATTTTCAATAGGAACTCATTCAAAACATTTGAAATCATTGTTCAGGCCCAACAACATATGTCTGTGGGTTGTGTTTGTTTGGCAGTATGCTGGTTTTCCACCTTTTTCTGAATTTATGGTTGCTCCTAAGCAAGCAGGAGCAAGGTGCAATGATTACTGTATACACAATACATTCTAATCAAGGGTTAGTGACTGACTAGCACATTAGATTATCCAATGAAAATGTATCCATTTAAATATAGTTGTGTGGGTTTGTTTTTTTTTAATTTAGGTCCTTGTTTTGTTTGTCTAACTTTCATGACTGTGTTCATTTTTCTGATTTGAAAGAACAAAATTTCTTTTGCTTCTAATTCTCCTCAAAGTATTTTTTAACCATGAAAAGATATCTCCAAAAGGTTAATTTTCTAAATCATAGAAAATATAGTAATCTTTAGTTTGCCTGCTATTTTCAAAGCCACGTGATATAAGTTATGGACCACTTGTATGGATGCATTGTTGTAGGGAAGCTAAAAGGGCGTTCCATATACCTTGGGTAGCAGTAACAATAGAAAGGACAATTTAAACACACATGTATACATACACAGACAGATGTGAAATTCACAGCCCACAAGATGGGGAAATCTAGCTGGGTGTGGCTGTATAACCTATTTCATCATACATGTTATCTATTAATAGATCAGAATCCCTAAGCCTCAGAAGTAGAATGACAAGGTTATAAGTGAATAAAAGGAGGAGAGTGGGGAAAAAAGAATTACTGTTCAACAATGTTTAAATTAAATAGATAACCCTGGTAGCCATTTAAAAAATATAAATATTTATGCATTCCCTTTTGAGTTGAATATGCACAAGCCAAAGTCATATATTTTGCTTTGTGAGAAACCTAAAATAATATAGAAATTTGACTACACTACTACAGAGGATAGTAACACTCAATTAACTGGAACCTAGGTAGGCATCTAACCCTCTTTTCTACATCTCAGCTCCTGGGGCGAGGACTCCCGTAGCTCTCCTTTGAAAAAAGAGAAGTAAAACACCACTTTTATTTTAATTATTTTTAAAATATGTTTTTATTTTATTGTTAATTTTAATGTATCTTTATTGTAAAAGTAATACAGATGTCCCCTTCCCTCCCCCCTATTGATCCCCTCCTCCCCTCCTCTATTGGCTGTGTCCATGGAAAACACTACTTCTTTAAATGGGGAATCTAGTCCTCAAACAACTCAAGGATTGAGGTTCCTGATAATGCAGCTGAAGTGCTTCAAGAGACTAAAAAAAGAGCCTTTAGTTAATCAAACTAGACAGGAAAGGGTACCTTTTAAGATATACAACATATGTAGCATATTGAAAGATCTTCAAAGGATTGATAAATGCAGTCAAAAACATTCAATTTAAATAACATGGACTGGTAAATAATTTTTCCCATTTTGATATTCTTAGCTTCATAAAAGGAAGCCTCACTAGCCCCAAACTTCAGATTAAATTTGGGTGAACACAACAATATTTTGTGGAATCTGTTCTTATACCAAAGATCTTTGATGTTCTACAAAGAAGATAACTGTTTGCAAGTGTTTAAATTGAAGTTGTTTTACTCATACAGAGTTCCTGATATAAACATTAAACAATAACAAAAAACACCTGTGCTGAAAGTTATACAATAGACCCTGATTTCTTGTCTTATGATCCTTTGGGGTTTTTCTTGTATGTGAGAGAATTTATTTTATAGCAATAACTAACCCTGGATGTGTGTTCTGGATTGCTGAACATCATATTTAAATTAATCTCAAATAGATATTCCCAGTATTACTTTCGTGTACCTTTGTATCTATGTATCCATCTCTAAACCCACCCACTCAGCTACCTACCCTCTTCTCACTATTCCCAATTGTGATCCTTACCACTCCCCCCAACCACCAGCATATTCCTAAGTGAAATGTATTCTCAGAAAAGTTAATTTGAGCAACAATATAAAAAAATATGAATCTAGTAACAATGGGCTCTAAAAACAAAGAGACACTATAGTAATTGGTAACAATTTTAGAACAATGCAGATATAAAATTTAAAAATTCTATCTGATAAAGAGGGAATCTGCTAATTGACCCTCACCCTGTCTCAAAGATGGTGGCACTCACAGCCACAATATGGCGGTGCCCAGTCCCCTCAGCCCTGCTGGGGTGGCAGGTGCGCAGCAAGCCTCGGATGTTGGCTGCCCAGCCGACCACGGCCGGCCCAAGGTGCAGGTAAGCCTTGGATGGTGGCTGCCCAGCTGCCCAGGGCTGCCCAAGGCTCAGGTAACCAGGGCCGGCCGTGGCTTGCGCTGCCAGCAGAAGTGTGATGGGGCATTGCCTTCCCCTGATCACTGGGTCGCCTCCTGTCCCTGAGGATTCCTGAACTGTGAGAGGGGGCAGGCTGGGCTGAGGGACCTCACCTCCAGTGCATGAATTTTCATGCACCGGGCCTCTAGTAACTTTATATAATTCTATATACATGTTTCTCAAGAAAGATCAGTATGCATCTGAGTCACCAGGGGTGATGGCCATGCCTGTAGTTTCTCAGGCCCCTCTTCAGTCTTGCTGAGTGGACATGTATTTGGAAGGTCCAGTGGAACCTGACTGTTTATGAAGCTCCTCACACTGACCCTTGCAGATCACTGCTCTATAGTGTTCTTCCTCCTCACTACTAGAGCCGTTTGCTCATTTTCAATGGAAGATGAGTTATCTCTGACCTGAATCCCCAGAATAAATCTCAGCTTATTGCAAATAATTTTGAACTAATTCCAATGGGATGAAGTTCTGTGAGTTTTATAATAAATTATAAAAAGTGATCATGGCTTTTGGTTTGCACTTGTGATACAAATATCAAGTGTGTTCTCCTTTAATTACAAATCCCAGTACCTCAGCAAGGCATGCCTTCATCATCCGGCATTTGCTTTGTCCCTATCTATAACTTTCTGTACTGGCAACCGAGTCATTCATTGCCCCATTCCCTTGCTAGGATTGAAGCCCTACCTCTCTAGGCCAATCTCCCTTGTGGGTAATTGAAGTTCCTCTGAATAATACCGGGCATTCAGAACTGACACTTAGTAACATACCACCTAGTTGATAACAATCTGTAGATGGGGACTTCTGAGTAATGCTCCTTACAGATTACACAAACACAGACATTCACACACACACACACACACACACACACACACACACACAACTATTTAAAATGTATTTTCTTGCATACATAATTGAGTGGGAGAGAAACTGATTTTTAAATGCACTAAAGGAGATGTTATGAAATATTTTAATGTTTTAATGGTATTGCCATTGTCACAAAAATGGACTATGAGATTAGTGTCCCAATTTAAGACATGTTCCTTTTTGCACTGAAATCCAATCCAGTAAATTCAGAGTTTGAAACCATGAA
>NW_006294418.1:2184227-2192259 GCF_000327345.1 Myotis davidii
GAAAGACTAAGGATACAATAACAAACTTGCTAAATAAAACAAATGTCAGCCATATTTGACTACTGTCAGTTACTGAATTCTGTTCGTTAATGTTGAGCACTAATTATGCCATATGCAGTTTCTCCATATTTCAACATGGGCAGGCCACAATAGAGATAGAGAAAGCCTGGTATACCGCAATTAATGGGTGATTAGATATTTTTAAAAATATGTTTTTACTAATTTTAGAGAGGAAGGGAAAGGGAAATAGAGAAACATCGAGCGATTGCCTCCTGCTCCATTCCTGATGGGGGATTGAACCTGCAACCTGAGTATGTGCCCTGACTGGGGATCAAACTGGCAACCTTTTGGTGTATAGGACAATGCTCAGCCAACTGAGCCACACCGGCCAGGGTAATGCCTGATTAGGTTTAATCTGCTTGATGAAGGGCTTTGTAGCATCCTTTGGGAAATAAATACTATACAACATGAAATCCCAGGAAACAAGCAATTGTAGGTTGAAATGTGTTTTTTGCACTTCCCAAAGATCAGTGAATTAGTCCATCCGAGCGAGTGTGAGACTGCTTGTTTTGCCTGTTTCTAATGTGGTGGCTGCTGAGCAGCTTGTTCTGTCGCCCAGTTTTCTCCATCAGTGACATTTCATCACGCAGTGCCCTAGGATAGTCACCCTGCTTTCCCTTAATTGATACTTGTACGCAAGAGGCGGAAAATGGCTCAGCATTTCTTGTAGATTAGGTCAAAACTGACAGAGGAAACAGAGAAGATTGCATTACTTATGCCCCTTATGGTTCTCCTGGGTATCCAAGGAGATTGGCATTTCATAAAATTTCTTATGCTGCCTAAACATAATTACAATGGCACAGACATTGTGTTCCTATTTGCTTTTTAATCTTTACTTCCTAGCTGATCATCAGAGGGAAATTCAGAAGCAGTTCCACTTATCTAAATTTTATTTTTTCTCTTATGCTCTTAATAAATACAATCGCACCCTTGGACCTCTCATCTTTAAATTCTTCATTTGTCATTCCTGTGAAGTCTTTACCTTTCTCTTTATTTACTTGGTAACCAGAAGCATTAAACATGTACTGGAAGTTCAAAGTAAAGTTCTAGAGAATCCCCCCACCCCCACCCCCCTGCACCAGGTACCTGTGTGTCCTTATCATAATATTGGTGTTTACAAATAGATGCTGTGAATTTGATTCCGATTTAAAGTTAACTAAGAAGCATCCATGACAATGCCATTGCGTACTGTGTACTGTTAAGTGTCTAGGGATCCATTCTTTTTTTTTTTTTAAGAGAGAAGGGAAAAGAGAGAGAGAGAGCGAGAGAGAGAGAGAGAGAGAGCGAGAGAGAGAGAGAGAGAGGAGAGATAACATTGATTGGTTGCCTCTCATACTCATCCCGTCCAGGCATTGGGCCGGCAACCTGGGTATGTGCCCTGACAGGGAATTGGACCCACAACCCTTCAGTGCATGGGATGATGCTCCACCCAACTGAGCCAGATTAGCCAGGGCTGGGATCCATTCTTTTGGGTCTCTTTTGAGATGGGATTATGCCTTAAATAAAGTCACCAATGTTCCTCAGGATCTATAAGACAAAACTAAAATCTTTAATAGGAATTGCAAGGTTCTCCAATACAGTCCTAATTAACTCTTCCTAACTTTCCCACCTCACCACACACCCTAACATTTGTTATGGATGTTCACCCCTATTTTCCTTAAATATTGTGATATTAGCCTGCACTGCTCTTCATATCCCTTCTCTGCTCTGGAGTCCTATCTATCATATAGTATCAAAGTCAAATGCCACCTTCCTCTTGAAGTTGTCCTAAATCCCATTCTCCAGTGCACTCTCATCAGACTCCACTGTAGACAAGCATGCTCATGTCTAACTCAGTATCCGGTTTTTAATAATTTTTGAAGAAACTGTGGGACCTAGCAAGTCTATTCATCAGGGTTGAGGCTCAGTGAAAATTTCAAATGTAAAATCAGTTGCTTTGCTCTCAAGAGGATGAGTCTAAAAGGCTGAAGGAAATGGCAATGGGATACCAAGATCTAAGAAAAGATCAAGGTTACCTACACAATTTTGTCCAGGATTTATTCTACTCAGAAATATATTTTACTTGTCCTTTTCACCACTTAGGATGCTCACATGCAATGACAATGACTGTGTTACAGTTTATCCATGTGGTTGACTTACCAGACTTTGTCAGTAACTGTGGCATATCGCCCAGATTCCCTGATTTAAGTTAAATAAATGCAAAGCCTTATTATCACTTCCTCTATAGAACACCTGCCCCGTGAACGACAGTGTTACCCGATGGGGTGGCTTTGGTCAAATTCCTTTACTGTGATCTTCTTTTTTCATTATATTTGACATTTTTGAAATTGGGTTTTATTGCACTGTCTGGAAGTGGTCTGGGGAAATTAGACTTAATAGAGATGTAGAAGCCATAGGGGGAAAAAATAAGAATAGGAAAGTGAACTGGAAGGAAACTGAAATTAAAATGTTATTTTGGTAAATGGCTGCTGTGGTGGAGACGACAAACAATTGCAATGCAAGTTAATTACTGACCTGTCAGGAAAGTGTAGCATGAAGGTTGTGCCACATATTACTGGAGCTACCAAGGCCGCAAGTCATTTCCACGCGGGAGCAAACAGACCGTGCTCTATCACAGATCAACATAAGATCTTTCCAGGGATCGGAGTGAATTTCTCAGAGAAGTACTATTTGTCAGTGGAGCTGCCATGAGCTCTTAGCAGACCGAGAGGAACAGTGCTTCCCAGATATTGCAGGAAATAAGGGGCTCATTTCACCACAGAGGGTTCCCCTTGTGCTCAAGCAGCAGGGAGGTTACTGTTGAAGGTAAGGGTGACCAGACAGCTCACTTGCCACAGCGTGAACACCTGGTTAACACTCACTGAATGGGAATTCCCTGGGATACATTCAGTGCTGCTTCTGAGATGGATTTCCTTTCGAAATCCTCAGTGGTAGTTCATGTCTGGCAAGTGAGCCCTGCTTTTTGGAGAAAGAGTATGATGTACCTAAAGAAATTTGAAACGCAAGGAAAACATTCTCTATTGTCAGGATAATTAACTGCTAAATTCTAAGTTCATGATAAATGCCATTTTTTAAATGAGAAAGAAACAAGGGAGTTATTCTAAAATAGAAATATGGTATTCTTCATATTTTCAAAAATTCATATGAACCTCCAAGTATGTTTAATGTTAGCCTCAGAAGATTTGAAATGCATTGCTTTTTTTCCGCTTCTAACTGATTATGAAATATCCATAGTTCATGTGGCCCTTCGAAACACTGGCCAATGTGAGTAACACATACTTTTCTTTCATTAAGAAATAAACTTGCTCTAAGACATTTTCCTATGGGTAATGCTTTTCTAGGCTATGTCCACTGGCATTAACTTGTTTCCATAGTTTTCTACTTATATATTCAACAAACATTTATTAAGTCTCAATTGTTTCGTCAAGAGGCACAGGGACATTTATAAATGATTAAATAGTAAGATTTACCTAACATGGCTGTCGTATTACCATTTTAATTCCCTGATCTGTCGGATTTCCCTGGGAATTCTTGTAACCTTATTATTTTCTTACACAGTTTCTACTTGACTTGGAGGTCTTTGACTAAAACAAGGATGTTTGGGGATGTAGGCCCTGAGTCCTGTTCTGGGACTATTTTTGAACAGCCTCTTGCACCTAGGGAAATGTCTCGGTATCTCTGAACTTCAGTTTACTCTGCTCTGCATCCTGGAGATATAGCACAGTGCAAATTCAGTATCTCCTAGCTCACAATTTTCTTAGTATACTTCCACTTTTAATGCTGCTGATGGGAAAGAGATGTCAAAAATTCAGTTTCTAACTCAAAAGGGCCAGCTGCTGCATCTTAGTGTAATTAACAGAGTACAAAAAATAATTGACAGAGCATCCATGAAATTATGATTAGACAAAATATCACATTCATTCATATTTGGGTATTTGCAGAGACAGTGGGAGAATCAGGCCTAGAACAGCCCAGAACTGCGTCTGTTGAGCAGAGCCAGAGTTTGTGTGGCTCTTACGAAGTGCATTGTCATCACTGCTTCCTGTTTTTAAAACAGTATGGAAAGTGGAACTAGTGCAATATCAGAAGCTATTCTTGCTCTTCTCTGGGTACATACAAAATCAGGAAGTCTGAAAATCGTGAAGCCAGTCTTAAGTGATTTACATTTTTATTTCTAACTCAGGGATATTTATTTGGAGAGTTTTAGAAAATCAAAGGATATGTTAGACACATGCAAAATGAATGAATTCCTTCATATTTTCATTAGCCATTCACCAGGGCTCTGTTTGTCTCATGTATCAATGTTTTATCTAATAAAAATGATGATGATGATGGTCATGAAGAACAAGGGAAATTCTGAATCAAATCACATATATATTACATGATACTTAAAGTTAATATTACTTATAATTAACAAAATATTTGTTGTTACTAAGTTGCATAGAAATACACAGACAAATATTGATAATATAATCTATTCTACCAAGTCTAGAAAGGTTGAAGGTCATTGAAGAATAAAAACCTGGGTGGAATAACAGAATCTGATTTCAAAACTCTGTGAATATGCCTGGAATAATAACACAGAAAGACTCACACATTGGAGCTCTTCATGGTCTTTCTGAGTACATCCTGAACTTGAAACATGCGTTTTTGGAAGCACATCCACTCCTCGATGCTGGCAGCTTAGTCAGGATGGACCCTGGGGTGGGAGGGCTTCTTTAGATTTGAGGTTGGGAAGGCATCATAATGGAGTTTGTTCTTGAAACTTCTTTAATAAAGACTCAAAAATAAGACCACCAAGGCAGGGCCATCATATTGCACAACTCCAGGGGGCACCACTTACTAGAATGCAATGCTAATTAACATCCTATCTCAAGTCACAATGCATCCTCCCTCCTAAGTTTACTTAAGGTCATATGTGGAGTTGACTAATCAAAGCTCTTCACCTGCAAGGTATTTTCCCCACAGAATCAGAAGAGATTCCAGTTGAGATTCAGGGAAATGTGACCCCAGGAAGTGAAGGGGAAGTTTGACATTGTGTTGACTGGTTTCATCATCCCTCTAAGATAAATCTAAGTGATTCATGGAGCAAATGGGTATGTTTCAAGGACTTGGTAAGAAAGCATGGGTGATGGAATATCAGAAGTGTTGACTCTGTGGATGAGAGGAGGCCTGAGTAGTTGGTGCAGTAAGGACTTTGGCATATAAAACATGAAAGGAATCATAGGTGCCTGGGAGAGGAAGGAAGGATTGTTAGGAGGTGAGTAAAGAGGATAGGAGAAATTGAAAGATGGCAAAAAGAAAGGGCTGCAAGTGGGATCCAAATAGAACTTGCAAAATTTGAACTAGGAACAGCCTTAACCGCTTAGAATGAGAAGCTCCTAACAGGGAAGACAATAAATCATCTCTTAACCCACAAGTACAGCAGTTATAAGTTCCACAGCCACTACCACAGCTGTCATTTCAGTCCATCAGGTTTCCTTCCTCCTGTGTCCTCCCTCCTTCCTCCTGCCCCTACCACAGTCCTGGGCGTGGGGTGGGGGGACTGCTTCTGTCTGTCTTGTGCTCAGATCGCCCAGACAAGAACTTTGTGCATTATGCCCAGGAAAGCCCTCTTCCCACAGTCTCTCCCTCAGAGTGTAACAGTGATCGGCAAACTGCGGCTCGCGAGCCACATGCGGCTCTTTGGCCCCTTGAGTGTGGCTCTTCCCAAGCCTTAGGAGTACCCTAATTAAGTTAATAACAATGTACCTACCTATATAGTTTAAGTTTAAAAAATTTGGCTCTCAAAAGAAATTTCAACCATTGTACTGTTGATATTTGGCTCTATTGACTAATGAGTTTGCAGACCACTGGTCTAGAATATCAACCCCTTACAGCACTGGTTGAGTTAGAAGGGGTGGGGTTTTCAGTCAGTCCTTCAGCCAGATGAGAGGCAAGCAAGATGATCAGAATTACACACACTGAGGATAAATGCCTTTAAAAAAATAAAGTCCATCATTTGTCTTTTCCTTGGACTTTCTTGGCACTCTATTTTTTCTTCATAACACATTTCAATATCTACCTTATACTCTCACAGTTATTTGCAAACCTTTGCATTAGTGAGCCCCTTGCCTGAAATGCCCAACCTGCTCTGACTTAACTTGAGCACTGACTCATCTATTATGCAGACAGCAGCTTCCGTCTGTCCATTTCCTAGTTCCACCTGAGTTTGATGCCATTGCTCTTCTATCTACCTGACGCAACTCTATTCTCATTTAATTACATATGATTGCTCTATCACCCTGACAAACTGAAAGACACTTCATTAAAAAAAAAAGAGTATATCCAATCTCTACTATAGTGCTTGCCACTTAAGAGAATCTCAATAAACGTTTAATGGATAATTTATATTCTGCTCGTAGGAATCTTTGACAAGAGACTTTGTGTTTTTTCTTTATTCTTCCCTGAGCAATGTAGTAATGTTCTGCAAAATTATTTACAAATATGAGGACAATTATAAAATAATATCCAGTTACTGCCGTTGTAGAACAAAGTACAGGAAAGCTGAATAGAGAACAATTAGAGTGTCAACCAAATGTAAGGGTGGGGTCAGAAGGAAAGGGAGTGATAGCTAGAGGAGAGAATGGAATAAGAAAAATGACACAAACATTGTGGTAGGGGAGGGATCAGCCAAACAGAAAGACCTAAAGAAAGAAGATTTTTAAAATGTTTCCTGTAGTCTGTCCCCAAGAAAACATGTGGGGAAGCCAGATAAGAGGCTTTGTAAGTAGTCCAGCCCTTTAACAGCAGCACATCACTAGGCAAATTAGGAGTTGGTTGTGAAATCAATACAAGGATGCAAATGTGGATTTGACAATGAAATTTTTGCAGACTTTGAGGAAGCAGCATGCCCTATAAATGAAACATGGCCGGGCTATGTAAATAAAGTGGCTTCATGCTCTTGGTCAGAAGAAAGTGCCGTTGCCCTGAGTGACTTCCTCACCAGTATTATAAACACACTGTCCTTGGAGTTTGAATCTAATGAGTAATATGGAAGCTCAAGACTTGAATGCACTCAGAGGAGAACCCAGATTTTTCTAGAAAAATTTATATGTTTAATCATAGATTTCCCCCCACTCAAATCCTTGGGCATCAATTCACACCAAACCATTTACATTGTTGCTTATCTGCCTAAAACTACTAAGCTCTGTAAATCTGTAGTAATACTTCTTGAGCTCCCAGACTTTAAGCACATCAGTTTCAGAAGTGAAAAGGACCCTACAGCCCAGCCTGTGCGTCTCAGTGGTTGAGCAACGACCCAGGAACCAGGAGGTCACATTTAAATTCCTGGACAGGGCATATGCCAAGGTTTTGGGCTCAATTCCCAGTAGGGGGCATACAGGAGGCAGCTAATCAATGATTCTCTCTCCTCATTGGTGTTTCTATCTCTCTCTTCCTTTCTGAAATCAGTAAAAATGTATTTTTTAAAAAAATGGACCCAGCAGGTCACAACAGTCCTCTTAGCTGCCCCTGCCCCCTCACTATCATTTTCTCCAATGATGAAACAGAGGTCCATTGACATGTACAAGATCGCAAAGGTGTCCATTAGAAACAGTGCTTCTAAAGTCATGAGGGCATTTTTTATGTAGCCAATCTACCATGAACTCAAGGTCTCCATTACAAAGGCAATTTCTAGATTTTCATGCCTTCATTCATTCATTATTTCAATTCACTAAAATATACACTGAAAAAAAATCATGCTTTTAGTATTAGCATTTTCATAAATGTCAAAAATTCATAGATTTGCTGCTAAGAAACACTAATGGTTCAATAATAAATCACAGACAGTAAACATATATTATGTACTGGGATATATGAGAAATAACTATATCACATGCATTTACTTTTTAAAAGAAAGGATACACACACACACACACACACACACACACACACACACACACACACTAGAGGCACAGTTCACAAAATTCGT
>NW_006294418.1:2192504-2210595 GCF_000327345.1 Myotis davidii
CCCCCTGCCAGCCTGGTTTCCACCAACTGTCCTCCCATGCCAGCCTGGTTGCCCCTAACTGCTCTCCTCTGACAGCCTGGTTGCCTCTAACTGCTCTCCCCTGCTAGCCTGGTTGCCCCCAACTGTCCTCCCCTGTAGGCCTGGTTGCCCCCAACTTCCCTCCCCTGTAGGCCTGGCCCCCCATAACTTCCTCCCCCTACAGGGCTGGTCACCCCAAACTGCCTCCCCTGCAGGCATGGTCCCCCCCAACTGCCCTCCCCTGCAGCCCTGGTCGCTCCCAACTGCCCTCCTCCCCTGCAGGCCTGGTTGCCCCTAACTGCCCTCCCCTGCTGGCCTGGTCACCCCTAACTTCCCTCCCCTGCTGGCCATCTTGTGGCAGCCATCTTGTGTTCACATGGGGGTGGCCATCTTTGACTACATGGGGGTAGCCATCTTGTGCAAGGGTGTGACAGTCAATTTGCATATTACCTCTTTATTATATAGGATACACACACACACACACACACACATATTAATCTATATCTTACTCTAGTTAGATATAGAGGTAAGATCCTTTATGCCTACATTAGTGGCCAGATTTGATATATCTTAAAACTCTTCTCATCAAAGTAATGATTATATTTCTACTAGAGGCCCGGTGCATGAAATTCGTGCAGGGGGGGGTGTGTCCCTCAGCCCAGACTGCACCCTCTCCAATCTGGGACATCCCTCTCATAATCAAGGACTGCTGGCTCCCAACCTCTCACCTACCTGCCTGCCTGATCACCCCCTAACCATTCCCCTGCCAGCCTGATCGATGCCTAACTGCTCCCCTGTCAGCGTGATTGTCCCTAACTTCCCTCCCCTGCCAGGCTGGTCACCTCCAACTGCCTTCCTCTGCTGGCCTGGTCACCCCTAATTGCCCTCCCCTGGAGGCCTGGTTTCCCCCAGCTATCCTCCCCTGCAGGCCTGATTCCCCCCATCCCCCAACTGCCCTCCCTTTCAGGCCATCTTGTGTCCACATGGGGGTGGCCATCTTGTGTTTTGGAGTGATGGTCAATTTGCATATTACTCTTTTATTAGATAGGATGAAATGGGACAAAATATTCTTTTATTCAAATTATGTTTTAAATCTT
This sequence comes from Myotis davidii, assembly GCF_000327345.1. Lineage (NCBI taxonomy): Eukaryota > Metazoa > Chordata > Mammalia > Chiroptera > Vespertilionidae > Myotis > Myotis davidii. The sequence continues at coordinate 2,193,620 of NW_006294418.1, forward strand.
ATTGAAAGTGAAATTTTATTCTTAATTGAATAAATTTTATAATACATAACTAATGGAGAAACAAAAAAATGAAAATATGAGCAAACATCTGTGAAGAAATTCTTAAAACAGCATTTCTACAAACAACTTTGTGAGGTATAACTGAAGTACAGTATAGTGCAAATACTGAAAGTGTACAATTTGATTACTTTTAAAATATGTAGACTACTACTGTTCAACCATCATCTAAATCATAGATAACAAACATATCTATTACTCCCAAAGATTCCTTGTGTCCAGTATGATCCACTTCTCTCCCCATCCCATCCCTAGATAATCACTGATCATCTTTCTGCCACTGTTTGCATTTTCTAGAACATTGTGTAAGTGAAATCATAAGCACCCAATAAGTACTTTTATTTTTTTTGCCTGGCTTCTTTCATTCAGCACATTGAATTTGTAATATATCCATGTAGTTATATGCATCAATTTAGAATTGGTCCATCTATTAATCTGTTGATAGTTATCTGGGTCTTTTTTTGGAGAATAAAATGCATACTCCTTTACGTCTTTCTGTACAGTGTCCTTGGAAAAATGACTGGTCTCTCTGACTCTTAGTATTCTCCTCTACAAACATGTGTTTAATGTCTGTCTCATAGGTTTTACAAGGATCAAACCACTGAACACATTGCCTGACACTCAGTTGCCTTACTGGTGTCGGTTATGAGGTGACACTTTGCTCCTATTGAAATGCTTTCATTCTTTTCTAATTAGTTTAGTGTCCTCTTAAACATTACCATAATTCAAGCCCCATTGTCTGCTCAGCAGACATAGGGCTACCAATAGAGTTGCTTCTTAAAATTTCATCCTTCTTTTGGAATTTATTGGCTTCTATAACTGGTGACAAAGTGTTCTGTTGTTTACACACAGGCCCTCGCTAGCTATGGAATGTCTACCTAGGCGGAATGTGGAGACAACAGTCAGGCCAGGATCTGTTTCTAGACCAGCCGTGGGCAAACTACGGCCCGCGGGCCGGATCCGGCCCATTTGAAATGAATAAAACTATTGAAAAAAAAGACCGTACCCTTTTATGTAATGATGTTTACTTTGAATTTATATTAGTTCACACAAACACTCCATCCATGCTTTTGTTCCAGCCCTCCGGTCCAGTTTAAGAATCCATTGTGGCCCTCGAGTCAAAAAGTTTGCCCACCCCTGTTCTAGAAGCTTAAAAGCTGTGTTTGCACTGTAAAAGTTCTATATTAAATGAGATGATATGTTAACTTGTGGTGCTTATGGAGAGGAGCAGTTGAAAAGAATTATGGATTTGAGGAAGTAACTAAAGCCCTTCTAATCCATCCATTGCTGCTACCAAAGTTCATTCAGTTCTCTTTGTTTTCTTTTTCCAAATTATTATTTCTTCACTGCTACTCCTTTAAATGTGCCCACATTCAATTTTCCTGCCTGGTCAAATTTTGTCTATGAAAATATAAATAAATACATACCTAAATAAATGCATAAATAAATAAATGGTGTTGATTTTCTCTTTCTTCACATTCTTTGTAAATATTTTGTCCAACTAAGCTACTAAATCTAGTTCAGTTGGCAGATGGTGATGGACATAAGAATTTTAATGCCCCTTGTGGATATTATACATGTGTGCAGTTGGGTGGGGGGTGGGGAGACTAAGGCTAAGTACCATGCTGATAAGATCAAGCCAACATATTTGATAGTCATTGGGACCAGGGTGGTTTGCTGTAATGACAATTCTATTTACTTAAAGTTGACTTTATTGACATAGTTATTTGTTCACCAAAAAGCAGTGTTGGTGGTCATGTGTGCAAGTGGAGTGGGTACCAAATGAAAATGTGAATACAAAAATAATATAACCTAAAGATGACAAGATAACAACATCATGAAATATAAGGAAGATTGTATGATATTGCCATTTGTTTTTTAATGGAATTAGAAATTGCACAGAGTATGGGCATGTTGCCTATGCACTTTGAAGTCCTCTGGCATGTGCAGCATTGTCCAGTAATTTAATTGACTGAAACAATTACAAAGAAATGAACTTTTTATTTACTACTCAGAAAAGTAGACTTTATATTTCATTTTTGTACCTTATTGGCTAACAGGAATGTGCACTCCACCAAGAGTTTTTAGAGAATAATATGATGTTTTTATATTTTATCAGGGATAACACTGTAATATGCAGAAATCTACAAATTCAGATACTTCCGTAGAAACACTGAATTCCACCCGCCATGGCACTGGAGCTGTGCAGATGAGAATCAAAAATGCCAACAGTCACCATGATAGACTGAGCCAAAGTAAATCCATGATCCTCACCGATGTTGGGAAGGTCACTGAACCTGTAAGTCAATATCCTTAGCAACCAAGTTCCCTAACACAGAATTTTGTGTAAAAAACGACAACAACAACATGAATTAGCCTTGTTTTATTTGTTTTCCTAATGTGCATGAGAAAACTGATTTTATAATGTATTTTATCTTGCCTACTTATAGTCATAATAATGTCCCCAATTGCAAGAGAAGGGATGAGCTTAATCCAGAGTGATAAAGTGGATTTGGAGCTAGCTAGACTGAAGAGCACCTTTGCCTCATTTTAAGGGTCTCCACTATCATGCTTCAGTGTCATAAAAATAATGAGGTTATGCTAGCATGTGGTGTTTGTACTTCCAAATACAGTACATCACTTTGAAAAGCCAGAGGCTAAAATTAGCTAAGAATAAACCGAGACGAGAAAAAAGTCTTTGGGGAAAAAAACCCCACAAAAACGTGACAATTTCTTTCTTAAAATTATCTCAGCGATATATATTGGAAATTAGGACTGATTTGGAATGAGCTGAAACGATTGAAATGGTATGGCAATTTAAGGTTTGGAGAGGAAGCCATTTTGTTTTGATAATGTGTCATTAGGAAGATTTGAAATAAAATAGTTAGAGATGAACTCTACTGCCAATTGTGCCCCTGCCCCTGCACGCATCCTGAGCCACTAAACACACTGATTGCGATGAGTCTCCTCTGGTTAATTTTCTTCCATAATGGTGGTAACTTGCAGCTGAGGCCATAGGATGTTACAAAATTATTGATGCAATGTTAGCCACTCTTTTGGACCCCAGATCTATGTTGTTTCTCACAGTGAGAGCAAAAGCGAGAAATAGTTTAGCTGGGGACAGGCTGTGTTTTCCAGTCACCCAGCAGAAACATGTGAGCTATTAATTGTGTGTTCCGTTAATATCACAGGGACCTATGAAATATTCAGCTCCCTAACTGAGTTATTAAATGAGATAAACTTGCTGAGTAGCATGTTACCAATTACATGTATTCCCTGTTTTTCACTCAAATTTCAAGTGCCAAATTAACCCACAATCATCTCAGGCACCTGAGAAATATAGGATTTGAATCATTCCTTCTTCAGGTATTAAAGGCAAATTTAGCATAAGGAAGCCAGTGATTATATTTTGGGAGCGAGAAATACACCCTTAGATAAGGTATCCAGAGATGCATTTTTCTTTATTTATTTCTCATTTAAAAGCATTGTCTGCAGGGAGGCACAACACTGCCAGCCCGGCTCTGCTTTTGAACCAGCTAAAATGTTCCTCAACTATGAACTTGAGGCAGTGGTTAGAGTAAATTATTGGAATCTCCATAATGTATTATCAGTAAGAACTGCACCTTTGAAGAAGTTTAAAAGTTAAGTATATTTAATGATGCCTAACATATTTTATTGGCTGTGTTTAACAAAAGGCACTATGCCGCAGTTGTTTTTGACAAGCATGAAAACATCACAGCGTGAGACTGCAAAAGGAATTATGGAGAGAAATTACAAGTGATCCATCTCTCAATGAATTATCCACCTCAATAGCCCGCAGAACTCAGCTACCAATTAACACCTACTTTATTACATGTTGGGATGTACTTAATAACTTTCATGTGTTTATGCACTATTACCTTGACTGATGCCTCTTGTACAATTAGGCATAATTGGCATATCAATATGCAAAAGTTAAAAGGATTAACCCTCTTAAAACTAATGAGCATTTCTGTATCCAGCTGCTAAATGAGACAAAATTAGCATTTTTCACTTTTGGGCAGGATTTTATCATGCAGTTTCTCATTGTTGATATTACCTTGTTACATAACTTTAGTTTGGGGGTTTGTATGCTGGACTGCTGGAGAATAAGAGTTTTCCAAAGTTAAATCAGCCATAATTATCCCAGCTTTTGTTTCCTCATTCTTAGCTTGGGCAATATGTATTCCTTGATAAGGAACAAAAATAAGTTACTTTGGGTGATGTGTGCTCAGTGCATAATTATATAAAAAGGGTATTTCAGTGAGGATATGTCATTTCACCGAGAAAACTTGGCTGAGATACTGTATTGAAAGCTTGCCATGGCACTAATTTTCTTTCTGTCTCAGTTCTTTTCATCTCTTTTTTTCCATGCACAATTTTCTGACTAGATACTGACAGAATGTAAAGTATTTGGGCATATTTATTCAAACAAGCCTGTTAAAGATATCTGCTCAAGCTAACTAAGAACTTGATCTTTCAGAAGTTGAAGGTTGGAGTGAGGTCAAGGGGGCGTATTTTGAACTTAGGAGAAATAGGAGAAAATGTATAATAAAAATGTGTGCATATGTTTTCTGTACATTTAATCTGTACAGAAAAAATTAAGAATGCTTAGAAACTATATATATATATATCTTACGCATTCTATTTGGTATGCATGGTGTATATATATGTGCATCCTATTTAATATGCATGGTATATATGTATATATGTACACTGGCATGACAATTATGCAAATATGGACTTATTAGAGTACATATAACACAAGAATCTGGCCTTATGTTCATAACAATTTAACTTATTAGAAAAAGTAATCAAAGGTTCTAGGGTCAAATCAATTATATAATTTTGTCATTAGTTCACAAATTCATCTTCTTTATTTTGTTCAATTATAAGTATGTTCAACACAACTGTGAGCTCAGAACACAATAAAAACTTCTTCTATATAACTGATAAGAGCCTATTTGTTGGTGTTTAAATCTAGGAGCAAAAGTTTGAAATGTCAATATGAACATTAATTCAACCCTAAGCCCTGCAAATGTAGGTGAATTTACTTGTTAAATTAAAAGTTTTGATTACCTAAGTGCTGCAGGGAAGCTTTTCAGTGACCAGGTATCGATACTCCATTACTATTTTATTGGGTGGTATGCATCATTTTCCTTAAACACCAAATAATCATTTTTATGTGGTTTATAAGATCGATGCCTTCTCAAAATTCAAAGAGGTCACTTTAGTACTTGGGGAATATTGGTGAGGGAGGAAAGTTGGACATGGGAGGACATGGTTAGCAAGAAAATTGCCTATCTGTGAGCAAGATCTGGAGATCTCTGCTTGGTGGGGAAGGCATGTTCTTTGGTCTCAGTGGTTTGCTGTCTCACCCTCAGTACTGGAGTGAGCCCTCTTAAAGGTGGACTGCTATTGATATATCAGAACGTGCTACCCACAGAAGCAGAAAGCTTCGTGAGTGTAAATGGGGCAAGTGAAGTGTGGCTCTTTAAAGGCTAAAAAGGCTAGCATGCAATCCAGCAAATAGCTAATGCAAAAGGTTGTTGCATTAATGTGGCACTGATGTTTTTTATAAGGGCGATCCTCCAACCTAGTAGACATTTTAGAATAGATATTAATGAAGAGTTTGAATAGTTGAAGTCAGGAAACTGCAGGCATAGGATTTGCAGGCAGGAGTAGTTTCGGTATTTAATGCTGGTGGCTTAAGCAGCAACATGTATGAATATTTACCATTTCCATCTTGTAAACCCCACATAAGTGCATTAATTCATTCATGGCCATTATGGACAGGGAAATATCTTTCTATTAGTGTTCAGATAAAGACTTAGCTTGAACCATTGCTAAACATTAACACATAAGATTCCTTTTGCTTCTGTTAACAATCTGGGCTCGTTCATGTTCCTTTTTAATCTATTATAGGAAAAAAGAGGAAACAACTTTCTTTGTTTCTTACTTCTGTGATTATAGGATACTTGCCAAAGTTGTGGCTAGCCAAAAAGGCAGACATAAAAATTGCTACTAAAAATATAAGCCTTCTGTTCAGTCGAGTTTTTGAGAAATGTTATGAGACTATATGACTTGTCCATGTTTACTTCAAATCAAGCTTATAGTTAGGTTTGAGGCTTTGTTTATATAAATTGTCCTGAAGTGGATCCTGATATTTAATTAAAATGACACTAAATCACTTTGAATTGATAAGACTTGGCATCTCAAACAAAGGTAATTGCCCGTATTGGTTTTGTGCAAAAATAGCGCCGCTTGGAAAATGTGCAGCCAACACAGATTGTCAGCTCCATTTATAGATCAATATGTGAAAACCATTGATCAGGCAGGCATGGATAACAGTAACACTTTGCATTTATTTGTTGTTTTTATACCACATTAAGGCTTACAGGATTATAGGCTTCCTAAATATTTTGACTTCCTCATAAATATATGATCTGTTGCATGTTAATTAAATGAGAGTCTGCAGCCATTTCTAAAATTGTTTTTAGTTTGATGATTTCCTTTTATTGCTGTGGATTGTATGATCTGGAAAAGGATTAGTTTCCTTCTGCATAAAGATTATTAAAGCTCATTTTAATGTGTCCTACTTAATGTACGATGTGGCTGCCTTTTTGCTTTGAAAAATATGGATACAGACAATTATTTTCTCTTAGCAAGTGGCTGATTTTTTATTTTTTTTTATTAACTGGGCAATCTCAGCACCCAGGGTAGAATTATTTCCTGACATATTTTGCACACCCGGTAGATAACGGGTCTTCTCGATTTCTCCTGATATAATTTGTTTTCTTTCTTTTTATCTAGCTTGGTAGTACAGGCATCTGATTAAACATTATGTAGAAAATAAACTGCTCATGTCAATTAAATTCCAGACACACACAAGTATAATTTGAATTCTGTTTTTCTGATTCAACAACAAACCTTATGAGCTGTTGTTATACACTGCATCCAGCAGTTAAATCTTCCTTATCTCATCAATGTAAGGACAGAGTTTTGTTCCTAATCTTTATTGGACTATTTCGATGACATTTGTAAGGCATTTTGGTTTATAAGGAAAAACTGGAGGACAGTGGAGTGCGACTCTCCATAGATCCAAGCTTCAGATATGACTAAGCAATAATGTGTCTTCCACTACAATTTTCTTTGCCACTGAGAGGTCAATTTTGTTGAGAAATCTTTTTATATCCTCCATATACATCAGGAGTGCTGCTTTCAACAAAATACTTGGCCTTTTCTGTGATATTAAAACAATAATAAAAGAAACAAGATTTCAAAATCAGCAAATTTTTTTATGAAATTCAAGGGTTACCTAAGGTACGTAGGCTTCTGTAGAGCAGACAAAAATAGTTTATTAGCCTGCATTTTGACTTTTACATAATATGCCCTGGGGAGGGGGGAGAGAATAAAAAAAACCCACCAAAGATTGTTTTCCTTGTCTGCGCCACCCCATGTCATCTCATGCTGTGAAAATCTTTAACTCTGTTTACCAAGCACAAATTGGACTTGTCAAAGGTTCAGAAAGTGTACAGCAACACTGTAGAGCTGGACTTCAAAGAATGAGCCTGGGCTCCCAGATTCACATACATGGCTCTGCCTTTTCCATTTTTATCTTGAGCACAGCTAAATTTGTAACCTCCTACAGATTGAACACGGTGCTGAATGTACACGAGATGAGATACATTTTTTAAAAAGTTAGTCCTCTGATTACTAATTTGAATCCAAAACTCTAACCTTGTTAGCATCTGGACTTATTTCCATAATAACAACCCCTTCAGAACCTACAAAGTAATGAATAATTGACAACAAATGAAATGTTTTGATAGTTGTCGGCACAAAGCATGTTTAATGTTTTGTGTTGCTTCCTAGCTAATTATGTAGATGACACATTTGTCAGACCTTGACTGCCATTAGAAACGTGTTTCCAGAGGGGAGAAAAACAGGCTATTCATAGAGTAATTAACTAGAATGCTCAATGACCTGTGAGAGATTCAAATCGCTGCCAGTTCAGACATTGTTTTGTTACAGAAGCAGAGGGGTAATTAAAATTCCAAATTACAGTCCTATGATGGAGCATTTGTTTGTTGACAGTATACTCTTACTCTAGTTTGTTAATTCTCTTTTAAATTGCTTCTAATCCATTTTATAGCTTTAGGAGTTCCGTCTTTGAATTTACTGACAACTAATATTATGGTAAATTGTACTTCAGTGGAGGACTGAGTGCCTGACAGTTTCCAGGGAGCGTAAGGTGGCTGGGATAAAACAGCTCCTTCCTGAAACTGGCATATCAGGTGCAGTCAGTGGGAATGCCTCTGATGGGGAACATCTCGTTAAACACTTTTTTTTTTCCAGTTCTGCATTAGGGAAACACATTCGAGTAAGAAATACAAAGATAAAAAGGAAAGCAATGGTGAACACCTACAATGGAGAAGGAAACATAATCTCTCAACAAGAAATGATTGATGAAGGGGCTGTGCTACCAAGAGGGAAGAGAGAGGCGTTAGGGCTGAGGATGATTTGGGGAAGAGTATTGAGTTCAATGCCAAAGATGCAGTAGTCTGTAGAGAAGCTCACAGGAGCCACGCAAAATAAGAGCATGTTTTGCAAAAGTACCTCGCATCTCAGGTGAATAACAAACTGCAGGATAATGGGTATCAACCATGAAATTTTTCGAAGAATCATTAGCATAGTTTACAGATCTGGAAGGCTAACATAGCTGAACAATCCAGCTCAAGTGAAATAGTTATTTAGGTTGCTGAAAGTGAGAATATAGTTTTATTAAAAAGATCTGACAGAAGTCACACGGTATTTGATGCAGGCGAGCTGACAGGGGCATCCAGTGAGCGTTGATTATCCCGAAGTCACTGTCAGCTAGGATTGATTTTCACTTTCTCCGTTTATGTAACGGTTCCTGTAATACAGCTGACCTCGAATCACGTTACCTTGTCATTTCTCTGCATGGATCAAGAAGAGATGAGCTGAAAATAGCTAGACACTGACCTTGAACTTGCCAGAATAGTGAGAAGAGACTGCGGGGGTTTTCTGTAGTTCACGTACAAAGATGAAGACAAACTGTTCCTCTGTCGAGTTCGCTGTAGCAGCACAAGGGGGCAGAGCAGCACTAGAGATTACAGGTAAAACAGCTTCTGCACCAGCCTGAAAGGCTCTGAAATACCAAGTTAGAGCCAGAGGTCTCGTTTTTACATCTTAGTGTATACATAAAGGAGAATTACTGATGAATTAAAATCTTGGTCCCCCTGATGTTCATAATCAGTAATCTAAAAGTGTACATTCTAATTAAAAAAGCTTACCTACTACTCTGTGTGGCAGCACCCATGCTATGCCAGTAAATTATTTGCAGTCTCTTATTTAATTCATATAGTACACTTCACTCTTAAAATAACTTTGGGACCATAGTCAATATTATTAAGAGAGTTTTATAGCAAATTCCCAAGGTGATGCATGTCATTTTTAAGTACAATTTTAACAGAAGATGGGGACAGTCTTTTTATATTAATTAAGTATCAAGCCCCCAAATTAAAATTGGACAGTGTTGTATGGTAATGTGAACCCACAGAGAGGTAACATGCAAGCTGAAATATGATATCTGCCATTTGATTTACATTTGTCAATACCTTGTAGATTTTCCTGTTTTAATACTTGCCTCAGTTTTCAAAATGTCCTTTATAGATCATCATTATAACCTCGATTAATCTAAAACACTGTAGTTGACATGGTACTTTGCTTGCTAGCACTTAGTTAAGCAAAATCATTGTTGTACTGATGCCGAATGTTACTCATAAATGGTACTCCAAAAACTTGCCAAGTGAAGTAGAGAACTGAAGCAGGTTGAGGAACAGAAGAACAAACACTGACTTGATTATCCCTCAGGTTGTAAGTGCATTATGTAATGGCAACATAGCATCTTTGCATGTGTAGTGGCATGGTAACACTGCAACCTTGTGCAGCAACGTGATCCTTTCTTGCATAGAATGAATTCTCTTTGTGTGTGTGCACACACATACACATATACATTATACTGTGTGCATATACTAGTATACTACATATATCCTATATAATAAAAGGCCAATATGTAAATTGTCTCTTCAACTGGGAGTTCTATGGGGAGTTCGACCAGGGGGCAGGGCTGGCCAGCTAACTGCCTGTGGCCCTTCTTCCTGGCCGGCCCAGCCCAATTGGCCCTGATCAGGGCTGGCTGGCCGGACCACACCTGTGCATGAATTCATGCACTGGGCTTCTAGTGTGTGTGTGTGTGTATGTGTGTGTGTGTGTATACTTGTCTATATATACACATATATACAGAGAGAGATGTATATGATGTTTATATATTTGAGCTCATTACATTCTAGAAAAAATAACCACATACATTAAAAATCTGAAATATCAAGATTGCTTCAATTCTCCTCATCTGTAGATTGACTCAGGGCAGTGACAATAAGTTCTGAGAAATAAGAAGAATTCTCATTTGTTTCAAGGATGGAATAAGTAGGAAATCATTCTGTTGCCACAAATGAGGTTGAAGATACTCAGAATACCTGTATTATCATAGGGATCTATACCTAGTTTGGGCCTCAGGTAGAGAAAATAGCTTTGTGCTTCACGCATTAATCTTCCAACCTAGGTTTCCATGTGAATGTGTGTGTGTGTGCCAGAGGGGTGGGGACGGGGTGAATTGACAGCTATAAAATTGTTGTGTCTGAATTTGAGGTCTTTTTTGTTTGTTTGATTTTTTGTTTAACCTCACCTGAGGATATTTTTCCATTGATTTTTTTTAGAGAGAGTAGAAGAGAGGAAGGGGAGGGGAGAGAGAGAAAAAAAAGTGAGAGAGAGAGAGAGAGAGAGAGAGAGATGTGAGAGAGACTCATTGATTGGTTGCCTCCTGCATGGGCCCTGACTTGGGGCTGGGGATTAAACCTGGAACCCATGTACGTGCCCTTGACCAGAAATCAAACCCACGACCCTTGGGTGCACAGGCAGACACTCTGACCACTTAGCAACACTGGCCAGGGCTAAAATTGATGTCTTTGAAGGCAATCCTGAGGCCTTCCTTAGAGGCACACTTCGCACTCATGCTACTCAGAGTGTGCAGACGACCTCCGGAGTGCCCTCTCCCAAGTGGTAGGAAACCCAGCCCTAAATGGTTGATTTGCTTCTGTTTATGAGGTCAAGGCAGACATAAAGGTGCTGGCTGCAAAAACACTTCCCCAGAGTTGTTTTCCCCCTCCCTTCAGTGCATAAGGCTTTTAATAAGGGACTCCAGTCCCTGATGTGTTCAGATTCCGTTTATTGTTACCATCTGTTTAATTACCCTCTCAGGTTTGTGTTGGGAAGCATGAAAGTATTTTATCCAGCCTTTGAATCCATGCATTCCTAAAGAGATGTGGGTAAAGTACTTGTCAGTTTTCAAAAGGCATATTAAAAACTGATCAGCAGAACCATTTCCAAACAATATCAAGTAAGGGAAAAGCAATAATTTTTACATGAATGCGTCTTGTAAGTAAGTCGCAAATGTACAGTGCCACTCTCTCCCAGCCACAATGCATCTTCTCTGCGTGTGATCTCATAGGATTCTCCTTTGAGGTGATGTGTTTTTATGATTCCCATTCACTTCCAATGCACTGGCAGTAAGTTTATTGGGAAAGAGATATGGGATTTCAATTATAACAGGGAGTATGGTTGTCATATGTCAAGCAATTTTAAGTATAAAGTAAGAGAAATCACATACAGAGTGGGATACAAGTAGGTTTACATTTGTGAGTATGCAAAACAGAGTTTATTCTTATATTATTATTTAGTAAGTGTTAGATAATTTTTCATATGAACAACTGTAAACCTACTTTTGCCCCACCCTGTATATCCTCAGAAAAGGACAGAAAACTGTTTGGAGGAAGGCAAAAAATAAACAATCAAACAAAAAAACACCTCAAGAAATCCAGAGTTATTTTACTCTTTTTTCACTTTATCCTATGTATTATTATATTCTATCTTTTTCTTTTTTTCTTAGAGAAGCACCAGTGTGTCATTTCTGGTGGCCCCTACCATCTCCACAATATGGTGCATTTTCCACATGCGAATGCCATTGACAACAAAAATTAAACTGACTGATGCAGACCTCTCACCCACTTATGTGTAAATTATTTTATTTACTAGCATTTGGGTGCAATAAAAAATAACAAAATGAAAGAAAAACACATTGAAATGTTTAAGTTTCAAAATGTTTTCGATGCTTTACTCTGAAAACCAAAATATATAAATAATCAGGTGATTTTACTTTCTAAATCAAACAAGCCAAATGACTGCTAATGTTTTAATTTTTTTTTTTATCACTTAGGAGGTGATTTTAATAAGTGAGCCGCACTTTCCCCCCTGAGAATGCAAGATGATATTAGATTAAGAATGTGTTTGAAAGTGTTCAGAAATGGTAGACTTGCTATTAGATGGGTGTCTTTCCACAGTATCATATACATAAACAACATAGATACTGTTTTCTCTGTATCCCTTTGTGTAGAAACCAGTGCTCTTCAAGCCTCATGATCTTCTATTATTTCTGTGGAGAAGAGAAATAGTGATGACACTAACTTTCCTCCACTGCTTTTGGACACCTGACCTGCTTTCTTTCCCACAGGCTAAAAGGAAGCTACAGTCTTCATATTTCCAATAAGAAGGGACATGTGTCTCCTTGCATTGCATTGTCTTAGATCATATCATGGAGAACAAAGTGACCCAATAGAGGAAGACAGGAAAGCAAAGTGACAGTTTTGTTTGCTCAAATATAAATGCCAACATCAAAACATGGAGGCAAGTCCAGAGGCCCACTGCCAGATCGCAGGAATTTAAATAGCAAGAGCTGTTCTGGACTCAAAATGTATTCAAGGCATAGTCTATAATCAGCAGTGAAAGGAGAAGGAACAAATAAGCTTTGCTCAGGTCACACAAACTGAGCGTAACTTCTGTTTTCAAGATCCATGAGAAAGTGATTCTGGCTGATACATGATAATACATCACCCACTGTGGTCTTACCTATTGATCATAGCCTGACAGTGGGTAACCTTTCATGGCAACTTCCTCTTTTACCATGAATTATTGACAGTGTTAATGCCAATAACGCATGATCAAATAGATGGGAAAGAAGTTTACATTCCTGGATGTGCTATACTTAACCTCCATAGTTTAAAAAAAGAAAGAAAAAGAAAAAGAAGGAAAGATAGAAGACATTTTTTCCCCCCTGTCTTGGAAATACTAATGAATAGCTTTTACTTTCACACAGATTATTAATGTGACATCCTTGTAATTCTCACCTAAAACTTATTTTGGATAGTAAAGACCTATATTTAAGCTAGTTTTAAAATTGTTATTTTTACCCTAGTGTTCTCTATCTTATATAATACAAACCCTTGGAAATGTTACTCTAATGGTGTGTCCTGAGGTCCCTGCATTAATCATTTCCTGCTCACTGAGTGGTCATCACCCCAGTCCTGCCTCTGTTTTTTTTAAGAATTCCCAAAGTGGGAAAGTAGGCAAGCCGATCAACTACTTTCATACATTCATTCATTAGTTCATGCTTTTATTCATTTAACAGATATTTATTGCCATCCATTATATGTAAGAGCCTGCTTTGAAAGCTGAGGACACAAAACAGAAAGATTCTCTGTCCGGTTGGAGGTTACAATCAAGTGAGGTACACCCCTTATCCCGGGATAGCCCAGGCCTCAGCCCCTTCGCTTCCTAGACCTCATCATTGTCTCTGGCATTACCTCCTCACTCTCAACAATAGTATTAGCATCATATACTTTACTTTATGTCACAAATATTGTACACAGGGTGTAAAATTGGCCTGTGAAATAAATAAAAAAACTCCACTCTTTCTTCCTATAGATGGATTTCTATGGCTTGTAAATCTCAAATCATTTTTTTTCAATTGAAAATCATGGGATTCCTACCTGATTTTAACCTCCTTAAACTCTCTTTGACATACTTCGCTTCCTACCTCATCATTGTCTCTGGCATTACCTCCTCACTCTCAACAATAGTATTAGCATCATATACTTTACTTTATGTCACAAATATTGTACACAGGGTGTAAAATTGGCCTGTGAAATAAATAAAAAAAACTCCACTCTTTCTTCCTATAGATGGATTTCTATGGCTTGTAAATCTCAAATCATTTTTTTTTAATTTAAAATCATGGGATTCCTACCTGATTTTAACCTCCTTCAAACTCTCTTTGACATATTTCCTTTGTCTTGTCTCCTTTGGCATATCCAAGTTATTAAAGTACTTTCTTTGGTAACAAGTCAAGGTGCAAGTATTCTTAACTGGTTACATTTTATTCATTACCCATTTTTATCCCCCTACCTTAGTCTTGGTGAATTTATGATAAACTTTTAAGAGTCCATTTTTTTTAATTAAAATGTTAGTATGTTTGTTTGCCATCTATGACTGCTTATACTTTCAACATGAAAACTGAAAACAGGCCCCACTTAGACTTTTACAGAGCATGCAAAATTTTCACCAAGTTTTTGACTATTAAAAATACTTATTGGATATTTGCTGTTGGTGTCTGGCAGAACATTGTCCTCCAAGTAGATTTGTGGAAGTTTTATGAAGTTGATTGTGGAAACAGTGACCTAATTTACAAAACCTATGTAAGTAGTCCTTATTATTAGTGCTATTCTTACCTATTTAAGAAGAGCTTGCCATCACGGCCCTTAAAACAAGTTGCCGGCCATGACCAATGTACACCTGCATTAAAGCAAGGATGACGGCACTGACTGTGAAGCAAAAAGCAGAGCACATAGGCTCAACTGGCAGGATGAGCTATTTTGCAGCTTGCTCCATCCTGAGAAATAAAGAAAAACAAAGGGAAAAAAGAACTTTTTGAAGAGTAATTTCTTCATATTGAATAAACAAACTAGGGCCACAATACAGTAAAATCCAAATATTGAAATGAACTAAGGAATTAACCCGTTTAAAGATTTAGCTCTGCCTAAGGCAAGTTGATTCTCAGATCTTTGGAATTACCTGACCATGCAAAAAACAGGCTCTTTTGAGGCCACACAATTCCATATTTCTCTCAAGTATGTGTAATTGGTAAGCAGTTTTGCTATGATTATAGACAAGGAAACACAGATCAGATTCTGGATGCATAAAAAGAACCAATTTGCATCTTTTGACTATGAATCTATCCACTCCTCTCCTTTCAAATTCTGAAGCCCCCAGCTCCTACCTGACAGCTTAGCTGAAACTTGTCTTGGAAGATCATGCTTCCCAAGATCACCAACATGCACCTAGAACTCTGATATCTTTTTTTTTTAACCTGTATTGCAGGACTTGTTTAAAAGTAATATTGACTTTATATGTGCTAGTTACACATTAAACAGTGAGGCTAATGGGTCTATAACAGGAGTTACTATCAAGTGACGGACTCAATTTTGCCCACATTATCTTTTATTTTACTGGAATGGTGTTTTTAAATTTAGTTGGGGTTATGGTATCTTCATCAATTTATGCAAAATGCTTGCCCTGAAGATGTATCAGTTTGTAATCTTAGTGTTATTTCTTTGACTGGCTCTTCAGGTGAGGGCAAACTGTGGCAAGTCAAAAGATGATAATTGTTAATTATAAACTGGGAAATTCAGAAGATGACAATTGTCAGTCATACATTTGGAAATGTAGTCTCTATCACATTTTACTGACAGTGTAAAAGCAGTCTGTTTTATAACTAAATACGAATAATTTTCTTATTCAGATTTTCTCATTTGGGTTTTATTTCAATTTTAGACTTACATTATTATAAATTAACAAACATCTTGCCACCTTTTAGACAACACTAAAAAAAAATAACTGTGATTATCTATGGTAATGGTGTTTTCTTGTCACCAAGTTATAAATATTCTGTTTATTCTGGGTTGTCTCTGATTTAACTTTTGTGGGTTTTGTTAAATAGTTCTGAAAACTTTATGCAAAGCAACTTTGTATGTGATGAAGTAGTGCACTTCTAAATCTTATAAAAAAGAATCACACCAGGTCCTTAAAAATGAAGAATGATGCTAACACTTCACAACATTATACAACATTTAAGTCAACTTAAATTTGACTAATCATCTTAGTACTTATCATTTGCTCTACATTTTTATAGTTAAACTAATTTGAAGACTTGAAAACTTTGGTAGAAATTTTTATTTAGCTTTCAATTGACATGTACTAGTAATATCCATAAGGAGTGAAACAGAAAAGTAAACACAATCAGAAGCTGTCTGCCTTTATGGAGTGAGGATAGGTTCACACGAGGAAGAAAAAACTCCTTTAAACAAACATCAGTGGATTCTCAGAAAGCCCTAGACTTGGAGAAAGCATGTTGAATTCGACCTAAAGATGTATTTTATTTGGCCCAGATAGTGTTTTTTCCTTCTTTCTTTTTAATTGAGCAGACATTTTAATTTAGCACTGTGTTTTCACATAAAATTTTATATATGTGACATCTCTCAAAATACCCAGAAATACAGGCATTGCTGTTCTGGCTCCCCAAAGAGCAGGCAATAAGCAGCTGCAGGTAAATAGCCATTGCCCAGTCTGGATGGGCCAGTGCCCTCTAGTTCATGGCAGGTGAACCAGCCACACCCCCGCCCCCCCCCTTCACTGGGTCAAGTCACCTACCTGACGTTTTACTTGGCCATGTCAACTTTGCATTATCTGTCTCAACCTTTTTCACAAGCCTTCTGAGGAAAAAAAGAAGCTGAGTTGTCATGCAGATAACTGCATAACTCATGTCTCCTTTTAGTATATAATTTTTCCAAGGTTCTGTCTAGGTAGGATAAGGTTTTGAAATAGGAAAAAGCATATATATATATATATATATATATATATACACATAC
>NW_006294418.1:2211913-2224951 GCF_000327345.1 Myotis davidii
GCCCCAACGCCCCAATCGGCCATGCTCTGAGCCCAACCTGGGGCTGCACCTAGGGATGGGGCCTGCCCTCTGCCACCTGGGAGCAGGCCTAAGCCAGCAGGTCGTTATCTCCCAAGGGGTCCCAGACTGCGAGAGGGCACAGGCCGGGCTGAGGGACACACCCCCCCCCCTCCCGAGTGCCCAAATTTTTGTGCACCAGGCCTCTGGTATATATATATATTTCTTTTATATATCCGGGTGGTTATTATATAAATGAAACTTTGTAAAACGTTATCATTTGCTGACTCCCAGAGACACTAATTAGTGCCCCTGTGGTACACAAATCGCCAGTGACAAATCAAAGATTCAGTCATGGGGAGATGTGGCAAGCCTCTGTCCCTGAAGTGCCCCTGCAGGTTCAATCAGAACTGTCATTGGTGAGTATGATAAAGAGACTGTAATGCCCTCGTTTGTTAGTTATGAGTTTGATATGGGTTCAGTGTTTTGACCAGTAACATTTGATTCTAGCCAGTATTATTTTTAGGCACTATAAACCTAAAAGGATATAACTAATTTTCTCAGGTACATCTACATGTTACTTCCAAAGTACTTTTGCCATCCTTGGGAGCAAATAGGATTTTAGTGATTATGAACATGAACTTCTATTGGGCAAACCTGGGAGGAAATTCTGGCTCTGCATTTTACTGTACTATGTTACTTTGGGCAAATTTTTTGATGGTTTTGGGCTTTCTTATTTACACTTTTAAATTAATATAAAAATACCAGTTACCTGTAGACTAATGAAGGTTAAAGGAGATAATGTACATAAGTATGATACGAGAGTACATAGAAAGCATTCAAAAATTTTATAAAAATATTATTATAATTATGCCATCCATTTATGTAAAATCCTTTTGGCAGACCTACCTCTGTAGTTTTAAGTTGCCCCATTTGCTCCTCTGCCATTTGACCATCACCTTTCAGCAAACCAGCTCCCAATACTCACCTGTATTCTGAACCATTTTGATTCAAATCACCTTGAACTCTTACTCAACCTATTCCTGTTTTATTTCAGCTTCTGATTCTTAGACAGTCTCTAATACTGTTCATGCAATAATGCCTGCTGGCTTCCATCCTCAGCTACGACTCGCAGCTCTTACTGTAATACAAATGTTCACCGTTTGGGGCATCTCCTATGGACTTGGCACTGTGCTAAGTACTTTAACGGAGAAGATAAGTCCTCACACCGACAAATAAATGCCGTAACTGAGATGTGAGCCCAAGGATGTCCGATGCCAAAGCCCAAGCTTTGGTCATTGTGAGCCTCAATCTGTATTATGGCTCTGATCCTAAGCCCTGAAACCCTACCCTAGGCCCCTGTGATGACATTCTGCTATGTTCATCCTGGCCCAGAGAACAAGTAGGAATCAGACGTATATTCTATTTCATGCTAATTAAAATTATATTCAACTTTAAAGAACCAATTAAAACTCAATCATCTACGCAACATTTTCTCTGACTGGCCTTTCCCTCATCTGAACTGATAGACCAATTATTCATTTGATTAATTATGTAATTATTCATTATTTCAGCTTTAGTGTATCTCTTTTATTTTGAAAATGTCTTACCCTTCATTATTGTTGTTCAACTTTTAATATTTTTATGTCATATATCCCCTACTAAAATGAAAATTCCTTAATATCAGATATAATAGCTAACCTCAACTGAACCTGGCTAAAAATTAATATGTTATATATGTGGTTTTTTAAATTTAATGTACTTTAAAAAGTTTAAAATATTATGGGGCTAGTAGCACCTAATGATATCTCTTCTAGTTTCAGAGGGAGAAAAACACAAAGTAAAAAAAAATTAGAATCTAGAAATATCTCATAACTAAGGACATAAAAAATAAATTGAGGGGGATAAAACACCAATAGGCCATCTGTGCTTCACCTCATGAACATGAAGTCACCAATGCATCTACCAAAACTGAAATAGTTAGCTAATCTCTTTCACTGTCTGGCTATAATTCAAAACTTATGGAGAGTGTGCCACCCCAAAACTAGGCAAGACTCCCTCTACTGTGCAGTGTTGTTTTCTGAAAGGCAGACTTCTGTTCCTCTTTATCCTTCCCCAGCTTTTTATATCCACTCAGAGATCAAAATTCCCAGAAAACAGCAGGGTAAGGATGGTAGGGAAATGAAGTGGGAATTATAGTAACCACAAGAATATAGATAAAGATGGAGCTGGAGTTCAGGAGCACCAGTAGAAGGGCAGGTTGGGGACTTATATTTATATATAGATTTATATGTATATGCCAATTGCATCAGAGAACAAGGCAGGAAAACTGAAGATGATCCCACCTGTATCTAGTAAAACTATACTAGGTAGTCTTTTTTAAAAATATATCTTTATTGATTCTTAGAGAGAGAGGGAGGGAGAAGGAGAGAGAAAGAGAAACGTTGATGTAAGAGAGAAACATCAGTCAGTTGCCTCCTGCACGCACCCTGACCTGGGATTGAGCCTGCAACCCAGGCATATGCCCTGACCAAGAATTGAGCCTGCACTCTCTTGGTGTATGGGGAGAAGCCCAGCCAACTGAGCAACACTGGCCAGGGCTATACTAGGTCATCTTGTTGACTAAAAATTGGATGGATAACAGAGCTTATCAAACTGCTCTCAAGCTGTACCCAATTCCAAGAGGAAAATTCAGTCACCTATCTGGATAATGAATTCAGTCCAGAAATGGTCACTTGACCTGTTGTAATTATTACAGATTGCATTTGGCCCCATGTAACAGCAAAGTGGACACGCTAGCATAAATCAGTAACAGGCTTACATTTTTGTAGTAAGTACTCAGCAGATGCAGTGCTTGGCTAAACAATATATCAAAGACATGGGCTTCTCTCTTTCCACTCACCATCTTTAGAATGTGGTTTATTTCCTATTGCTGATCCTCTCATAGCCAGCAGATGGCTGCTTTACCTTAGCATTTCAGCTGCATTCCAGACTGGAAAGAAGATAAGCAAAGAGCTAAAGGCCTGTGCAATCTGAACCTACCCTCTTTAAATAGCTTCCTTGGAAAACCCATTCAGTGATTTCTGCTTACAGCTCATTGTTCAAAACCATATCATCACATTTAACTCCAAGGAAGACTTGAAAATGTAAGTTTTAATCAGGATACTTGCTGCTGCAAACAAAATATCAGACAGAGCTAGGGCTAATAAAAGATCAGAGTAAAATGATATAAGTATATTAAGAGTGAGGTGGGAGTGGGAACATTTATTAGATTATGCAACACTTTGTAGTCTACTATAAAGAGTTTAGATTTTATTATTGTATGTACAATCCAAGGCTACTAAAGGATTTTAATCAGATGGAGTCTCTCTGCTTGGTAGAGAATGGTTAGGAGAGGAAGAGAGAAAACAGGAACACTATTAAGAAGTCCAGACTCTTCTTGATCCAATAAATCATGGTACCTTGTACTAGACTGATTAAGTGGAGACAAATAAAAGAAAACAAATTTTAAAAATATATTAAGCACAGAATTTTAAAGACATGCAGGTGGAAAGGAAGTAGGAAGGCTCCTTTCAGGTATCTAGATGGAGAAATTGGATCGATTACAGTGCCTAACACTGTAACAGGAAGAACCAAGAATAGAAGAATAGTATGGATTTTTTTTTTGTAATGCTCACCTGAGGATATGTTATTGATATTTTTAGAGAGAAAGAGAAACATCAATTGGTTGCCTCCCATATATGCCTGACTGGGGATTGAACCCACAACCTAGGTATATGCCCTGACTGGGAATCAAACCCACAACATTTTGGTGTACAGGATGATGCTCCAACCAACTGAGCCACCTAGCCAGGGCAAGAATGGTATGGATTTGACAAGGTGAAATGTCAAGGGGTGAAGTTTGATTGTGGAAAGTGTGAGATTTCAGTGGCACAGAGAAGTCAAAGTAGCAAGGGGACAATTTTGGAACTCAGGAAATCGGTATGCCCTGGAGATAGCATTTTGATGCCTCAACCAACACCTGATATTTAATGCTACAGAAACAGCCAAGATCCCATTGTGACAAAGTACAGACATAAAAGAGGACTCAGACCAACAAAAGAGTTGGAGTAACCAGAAAGTTGAACAAAAATATAAAGTTTAAGAACAAAGGGGTTCCTGAGAATACTCATAAATTACTTTAAAAGTAAAAATACTTGACAGTAGTTGGAAATGAGGTAAAACTAGTAGATCTAAATTTTGTTATTATGAACTAAAGATATAATAAAACAGGATCTTTGTTTCATGTGTAAGTATTTTAAATATAATTTATAGTCGTATATGAACATGCATGCATACATAAGTAATATTTATCCAGATACATTTGAATGTGTGCTCTGATAAAAATATAGATATATTTATATGTTTTAAATATTACTTTTCTTCTCCTGGTAGGGGAAAATTTATTTTGCCCTTTTAACATTCCCATAAAAATTGTCAGATTCTGGTTCAAGAAAAGCAATCTCTCATTGCAACATCACAAGTCCGAATGTCTGGAAAATGATAGCTGGCTTCAATATGCAAAATAAATGTTCAAAGATAGAATCAAAGGGCAAACATCAAAGTAAAGATAAAGAAATAAACTATATAGAGAGATAATAACAAAAGCTATAAAACTTTAAAAATACTCTAATTTTACTTTGAATCAATTGAGTAAATATTTTTGTACTTTATTTTTCATTTACAGTTTGCCTCAGGATAAAATGATAATCTCTATTAATCAGAAAAGGTTAATGGCATATTATTATTTGGTAGATTTATAACAGTCTCTGACCATGTGGTTTTTAACTTCTGTCCAAGTGGACTATTGTACCTCAGCAGCAACTCACATGAAAATGTCAACCGTATGTTTGATTTTACTCACTTACAGAAAAAAATCCCACAAGGTACATTATCAGATAATGGAATGTGTAAAATTAATCGTTTTTCAAGGGGTCTTTTTCAGTTTTATTCTCCTTGGTGGAATTCCCTTCCCAATTTGGCCCTCAGATATGCATTCTCTTATTGGAAGGTGTGTTTGTGGCAACTGTACTAAAGCCCACTTTAAGTCAACTTGCATTTATCAAACAATTCCCTCTCACCCAAGTATTCCCAGCGTAGGCACTACTTGCAATTCTCCTTTATTTGTACTCTCCGTTTGTACCTGGTGAATTCTATATTATATTAATTCATAAACCCAGCTCTGCCAGACTCCCTACGGTTACAATTATTAAGGCTGTAACTGATGCGATATCTCTCATATTGATCTTCAACCAGAACTTCTTGTCCTGAAGCTTTTGTTTCACATTAAGACACTAATGATAGCCTCGACCAAATGAGCAGCTTAATAGTCACCAAAAGCTGAATGAAAAGACTTTGATCATCACCTTTAAGAGCACTGTATTCCAATAGCTTTCCCATCCATAATTGGCAAGCACTACCAGACCTTTTAATTTTTAAAGAAAAACGAAAGAAAGAAAACAAAATGCTTTCAAGAAATGTTATTTTTTACAGAAAATTTCTCCTCTTTTGTTTTGTTTGTTTTTGCCAAGTAATGTTAGCTTTATGCATTTTTTTTTTGTCATTCAGGTCATACACGGACTGCTTGCCTAAGCGTTATTTTTAATATTCTGACTTTTTACAATATTTTTATTTTCTTTCTATAAGAACTGATGTGTTATAAATCCAGTTGGAATGGTAGGAATTAGATCATACTTTAGAGTGCTTATTTGATTTATTTGTTAAAAGGATTGGTACAGATTAATAAGTGTAGTCTCGCCCTTTTCTGGAAGGATGAAGGAATTACTTGATGGTTATTTCATATTCACATCTCCTCCTGGAAATAGTAGAATAATGACTCTATAATGAAACTCTTACACAAACACAATGTATCCTGAAAAAAATATTAACAACATTTTTATACTTGATCAAGTGGGGAAAAATCTCTCTTTAGGTATTAATTAGACATATGAACACTGTTCACTTCACTACTAAAAAAGTAACAACACTATGGAGACTTTTCATATCCAAGTTTTAAATCAATTTTATATTGTAGACTTTTAATTTTCTCTGGGATCCTACAGTCGCATAATTTGAAAATGGACACTTTGTAGTTGTAGACATATGCATACATAGAAAGAAAACTAGAGAGGGTTAAACAATATCAAGCCTGAATTTGTATGGGTCATTAGCTCTTTAATGCATCGCAAGGGCTCCCAAACCAATGGGTTGAGAGTCTTGGGAAGCCCCTAGTCTGACCTGAATGTAAGAAATGAAGAGCATAAGTATTACCAGTACTTGATGATATTATAATATTCACAGAAGACTAATTTGAAAATGTATTAACCACAGAGTAAGTTAAGGCCCATCACAGATCAAAAGCTAAGTTTTGGGACAGGAAACAATTGGCAGAAGTAATTGGCAGATATTCAAGGAGGAAAGACTGAAGGAGAAAAGGCTGGAATGGAAAATTACCTGATAGCCTTTTTAAAGCCTGTGGTTGGCAGAGATCCCTGTAATAATGATCTACTTTCATTGGTGTTTCTTCCCTTAGGAGACAAATGCTTAAAATCTGAAAGCTCCCATGTCTCCATGGATATGGAATAGGCTTCTGCATAGACAGAGGGAAGAAAAATTATCCTCACTGCTTTTATTCTAACCACAGATCTTGTGGAAATGCTCTCTAAAGTCATCTTCAGATGTCATTGTAACTCTTTTATTCTTAAAGCTTCTTACTTGGATTTAGAAATCTGTGCAATATTTTCAAGGAGGCCTTTCTAACTACTGCAAACCACCACTATTACAGGGCTTGATTGATGATCAACTTGAAATTCCAACCTAATAACAGACGTAATTTCAATAGGAAAAAAGTCAAATGTCTGTAGAATCGGAAAATATTTTTATTTAAATAGTATAATAAAATAATAAAATAATATGTATACAATATCAGAAAGAAATTAATATTTTATGGTACATAGTGTTGGCAAATTTCAAGATAATCACTGCACTGTGAAGCTTGAATACAGTTGAGTTCCTATATCTTGAAAGGTTCCTGCATACAATGAACTGATTGGATGAGAAAGAGAGATGACTTCATTCCCTTAAGTAAAATACTTCAGGATGCTTTTGTCACACAGTTATACGTATGGAAAATGTTGAGTGGGCAATAATGGAAAACTTTCCTATTATTCAACTATACTATAACACTTTTGTAATTGCCATTTTCAAAAACAAGCAAATTACTCAAGAAGTTAAAATCTATTACTTTGTTAATTTAGGTTATCAGCCTCACATTATTCAAAAATAAACTGTACTCGATACTTATATGCACAAGACACGCTATTAATAATTTAACTACTAGATATTCAAAACAAGTTTGGGCATTGGACAGCTGGTTAAAATTATTATATGATGGCAAAGTAAATTTCCTTTCTCTTTCCTTCTCTATAACATTAAATGATGAAAACCAACTAACAAATAGGAAAATCTATATAAAAATCATCTTGTACTAGTCAGGCCTTTTGTTTGTAAATATAGACACCCATTTTAACTAGAAAAGAAAAATATATTGGCATCCATAGCATGTATTAGTTAATAATTGTGTTTAATTAACCATTCCCAAATGTTTCTTTGACTCACAAATCTTCACTTTGAGATGGACTTAAGAAAGGCTCATCTCATAGGCCGAGGAAGCGCAATGTAGGCCTGAAGGATTTACTTTCAAAATTACTCAAGTGCTACTGTCTCCTGGAAGCCCAGGTGGGGCTGAGGGTTGAGGGGGTGTCTGGGACTCAATTTGCTTCCACGTAGGCCTTTCATGGCCTGCTTCAGCTTCTTCACATCATAGTGACAAGGTTATAAGTGTTTAGTGTCTCAAGAGGACCAGATGAAAGTTGTCTGAACTCTATGTACTGGTTTTAGAAGTCATATAGTGTCACTTTGGTGATAGTCACAGGCCTCCTAAATTAAAGAGAAGGGAATATAAATTCTTAATGCGAGGAGTGTCAATGTCGTGGTGTATAAGTACTTGTGGAATGGGAGATCTCATAGACACCTTAAAAAATCTGGCCTGGCCAGCATGACTCAGTGGTTGAGCATTGACCTATGAACCAGGAGGTTGATGTTTAGTTCCTGGTCTGGGCAAATGCCTAGGTTCCGTGCTCGATCCCCAGTAGGGGGCGTGATTCTCTCTCATCATTGATGTTTCTATCTTTCCCTCTCCCTTCCTCTCTCTGAAGTCAATAAAAAATATTTTTAAAAATCTGCCACATAATCAAAATTTAGAATGTCTTGTCCTTTACTATTGCTTATTTTCCCTCTCTATATTGTTTCTTTCTCCCCTGCCATACACAATTTTTTCTACATTAAGTAGGTTAGATGAGAGCTGGCAGTTCACATGCTTAGAGTGGTGTATTGTGGAAGAAAAAGAAGTTATTCTCCATCAGCCTGAGCCAGAAAAATTCCAGGCAAAAACTCTAATTGGCTTTGTTTGGGTCATAAAACTATTCTTCGACAATGCCTGGTCCTTTTAAGGCCAGTGGAATCAGGCCTTAAAAGGTATGGTTATGGTTTGGATAGTACCACCAAGATTATTTCATTGGTTTAGGAAAGACTGTCCCTAGTCTCAACAAAAGAAACTTATTCAGGACAACATAAAGACTATCCAAGACAAGATTTGACAGTAGAAAAGGGCTTTTACATTTTTCTATCTTTTATTTCCTCTTATATATTCATTTGCTCATTCACTCATGTATTTGTGCATGTGGATCTTACAGGCAATGTTCCCAAAGGGTGGTCTAGGGATCCCTAGGGATTCTTCACCTTTTCATGGGGTCCCAAAGATCAAATTGATTTTTATATTAACTCTTATCCTCACACAAATTACAGTGAAGTCTTCCAGAGACTATGTGACATGTGCTATCCCAGGTTAAGTGGAGAAGCAGATGTGAGATTCCTGTTGTATTTTATTAAGCCAGTCATTGAAGATATTTGGAAAAAATATATAAATCAAAACCTCCCTTCTCACTACATTGTTCTTTGTTTTAGAAAATAGCTATTTTCACAAATACATATTATTTATGCAAATAAATAATGGGTTTATTATTATTATATATAAACTGATTAATATACAAGTATTTTAAAAATTATTCAATTTTAGTTTCTAACATGGTAAATATTATTACATATAACCCACAGTTATATGGTGTTTATGGTAATTAAGGAACTTGAGCTATTTTTTAGTATAAAGTACTCTGAAAAATGTTTGAGAAACTTTGTCTAAAGTTAACAAAGTAGAATCCAGAAAGTACACAGTGTCTTCATTCCAGAGCGTAGTAGAAATGCTAATCTATTTCCAGAGGGATTCCAGTTTTTATCATGCTGCACTGTATTTGCCTATCTGTCAGGATCCTCTATAAGACTTTAAATTCTTAGACGGTGAGGGCAATATTTATTTTAAGGAAAAAAAAACATGTTAAAAATAATAGCTATTGGCCTGGCCAGTGAGAATTGGTGGTTGAACATCAACCTATGAACCAGGATATCTCAGTTTGATTCCCTGTCAAGGCGCATGCCTGGGTTGTGGGCTCAATCCCCAGTAGAGGGCGTGCAGGTGGAGGCTAATATATGATTCTCTCTTATCATTGATGTTTCTATTTTTCTCTCTCCCTTCCTCTCTCTGAAATCAATGAAAAATAATAATAGCTATTGGTTTTATAAGGAGAGCTACAAATAAGTGTTCAGTTTTATGCAGCATGAATCCCATTGAGGGATGAAATTTCTCTTTCATACCAGTTTACCTCTAAGTTAGCAAAAAAAAGAAAAAGAAAAGAAAAGAAATTGAGACGTTATCAATTAGTTTGAAAGTACTCACTAGAATTTTAGATTTACAACTAACTGATATAGTCTAAATATTATCTAAAATGACTAATAATTGTTTGTGTGTCTGGGTTGTACAATTCATTATACTCAGAAAAATAGTATTATGTCAAGTGCATTAGAGTAATAAGGAACTTTTATAAACCTACAAAAAATGTTTTGACTTATTATTTCCCTGATGTTGTATTGAGTTTTGTTGCTATTGAGGGCTTTATGAATCTTGAGCTTTATTTTCTGAGTTGAGATGCAGATAGTAACATAAAATCACAATTTAGAAATGCTTGAGCTGTTATAGATAATTGGTTCCAATCTCCTCATCTCACAGATAGGGTAAGTGATTCCGTAGCTAACGAGCCTAAATTGTACTCAGCTGCTCAAGAAATAGCCAGGAAATTTCCCTGGTCAATATGATTTGTTGGATTAAAAATGTGGGCAGATGAACTAGGTTCAAATCCTGGTTCATCCTTACTAACTGGTGGGCATTTTTCATGCTTTCTAACCTCTTTGTGTCTCAGTTTCCTCACTAAAGAAACAAAACAAACAAAAAAACACAAATAATAATCCTATATAATAAAGAGCTAACATGCAAATGGTCATCATGCCCTCAGGTCATCATGCCATAAGGGTTCGGACACTCAACACTGGGGAGAGAGGAATGGGGACCAGCCAGGCACAAATGAGCTCATAAGAGAGGAATGTGGACCAGCCTGGCTGTAGCGTGGGAGAGGGACAAGCACTTGCTCCCCGGTCCAGGTGCCAACAATTGCGCCTGTGCCTGTGGCCCAGGAGAGGGACAAGCCGCATGCCTCATGGTCACCGTGGTCCTGGGCGCCAGTGGCTGCGCCTGTGGCCAGGGAGAGGGACAAGCCACCCACCCCATGGTCCTGGGCGCCAGCGCTATGGCTGCGGCCCAGGCAGAGCTGCCCGCCCACGGTCTCCTGTGGCTGCGGCCAGCCTGGACAATGCCAACCTGGGTCCTGGGTGCCTGTGGCTGGCCAGAGGGGGCTGAGGGACCCCCCCTGCCCCCCGTACCTCTATTCCTTTTAATAAAAGCCTATGTGGTCGTCACGCCCTCATGCCATGATGCCCTCTGGCCACAATGAGCGATCACCAGGAGATTGCGCGCGTGGTTGGGCAGGAGTTTGATGCTGCATGCACAGCACAGAGGCAGGGCCTGCAGCTCTGCACAGCTAGGCTGGGGGTCCCACAGCTCCACGTGGTGCAGAGGCAGGTCCCACAGCTCCAGCCTACCTCTTTGGGGCAATCCATCAAGGAGCCCCGGATGGGTGGGTGGGGCCTACCCCTTTGAGGCAATGGATGGCGGGGCTCCCGCACTGTGAAAGGGCATAGGCCAGGCTGGGGGACCCCTCTCCCCCAAGTGCACGAATTTCATGCATCGGGCCTCTAGTAATAATAATAATAGCAATATCTCCCAAAGCATTGTTTTGAGTGTTAAAAGATTTTAATACACATAAAGCACAAAGTAATTATCACATGCCAAGTTCTAATAATTGTTACCGTGTCTTATTTGCAAGCTTGTCCTCCATTCTTGCCATGATTTACAGTTACACTTCAGAATTCTTTGACTTGCTAGAGGATTTAATAGTGATAATAATAGCATGATTTATATCTTGGAAAGAGTTTTGGGCTGCTGCTCAGAACTTCTAACTTCTGGTATGGTTCCTATGCAAATTCTGGGTATTATTTTTCACAAGTTTAAAACTGGAGATTTGGCCTAGATTATACCTTACATTCTGTTCCAAATTTTGTATGGTTAGATTTAAATAGACTTGGGCACAGGGCAAAGTAGAAGGACAACCTTAACCTAGCTGGACATGCACTGAGACTGGGAGGACTAAGTTTGTTTGAGCCGAGGCATTCCCCAGGAGAGCCACATGTCAACCACAGTCCCCAATGGCCAGAATCAGTCAGTTCCATAATATCTGTCATTTTTTAATTCCTTAGAAACCTCTCTAAAAGGCAGATATAGAAGAGAAAAGGAAGGTTCCATGATTAAACACCTTTACCTACATTAGCAAATCATTGATTAACAAAGGTGCACTTGACTGGAGAGGGCCTTCTTCTTTATTACTGTAAAAAATATGTTTTCCTTTGGCCAGATCATGGTGATTCCTCTATGGATAAACAGTGCATATTAATTTTCATGGTTGGACTTTCTTTCCAAAATCATTACGTTCTAGGAAAAACAAAATCGGAATTTAAACATTTAAATAGCTAATATTTATCAAATATTTACTTATGTATTTGGGACTTCATTCTGCACTTCGCATGTATTAAAAGATTTAATTATCCAAAGTACTCTGTGAGGTGTGCCTGTCCTACCACTTTCATATAATCAGGAAACCCAAGTTACATATGAAGAAAATGGTAGTCAAGCCTAGGCCTGTTTAACTCAACAGCTGTGCTCTTAGTATCCTATGCTGTCTTAGAACTTCTCAAGGCTATTTTCACTTCCTCACATGAGCATACATGTGTTGATGCTGGACATTGGCATGACCACTAGTGTTATCTCTATTTCCTTAAGAGGCATTTACTTTGAGGAGTGGGGAAGAAGAGAAAACTATGACATGAATGAAGCTGGGCATCAGTGCTTTGTAGACATAGTCTCAACTAATTTTCATATATGTAAGGTAGGTTTTAGTAATATGGTCACTAACAGAGTTACAGTACAATGATATGGCCCTGAAAAAGAATGAAAACCTCAGTTTGTGAATGGTGCCGACAGTAGGAGTTTTTCAAGCTGTTTGAGGTTGATCCTTATTTATAGTCAACTAGGTAGGTGCAGTGAATTTGTCTGCTATAGTTTAATGTCATCATTATGAGGAGTACTTCTCTTTATTTGGAAGGACATTATCTGTTGCCTTTACCAATATTTCTAAGATTATTTTCATACCCTTTCACAGGCAAACCAAGTCCAGGCAATCATTCAGGTCCTAGAATGAGGACAGCTCCTTTCTTTTTACCTTTGATCTTTCATTCTGGTAAATGCTTTCTACCTGTGGTATTTTTCAGGACTGCTTTTTTTTTAATATATTTTTTATTGATTAAGATATTACATATGTGTCCTTGTCCCCACGTTACCCTCAAACCACCCCCCCCCGCTCTTGCCCTCCCCCCCGTTATCCG
>NW_006294418.1:2226216-2238197 GCF_000327345.1 Myotis davidii
TGATGAGGCCCAGCTGTGAAGCAATGCAAGCTGCTGTGGGGCCTTGGGCCTTCTCTTGGAAGTTCTGGGTCTGTGGCCCTGCTGTAGTTTGTTAGGTAATTTTCAGGTTGCAAAGGGCCAGGGCATTCATATGCAAAAGCCTCTGCTGCAGCCTGGGTGGGGCGGGGTCTCAGGGAATCAAAGGGTGGAGCAAGCAGCTATGGCGGATCCTCAGCCCTGCCCCAAGGAGTTGCGAGTCTCAGTGTCCCAATAACTGCCGCAAGAACCTCTGAGGGAAAGCCACCCTCAAGCTCGCCCGCAGCCAGACAGTCCAGTTTCTCCCTGCATGAGTCCTGGGTCCCCAGAGACTTCCCGGAACCAGAGTTCAGAGCCGTCTGGAGCTTGTGACTCCCTCCGGATTCAAAAAGATAGCCGCGTCCTCGGGTGCCAGCCCCTTTCCGCGCGCGCGAGTCCCCTACCTCTGCGCTTTACTTCTGCAGCTTCTCTTGCTCTCAGTGTGCTTTTCTTTCCTTCTAGTTGTAGAATTTACAGTCAGCCAGGCTTCCTGTGGTTCTGGATGATGTCCGAATTGTTTTTCTAAGGTATTAATCAATTGTTGTGAGCGGCATCAACTTCGCGGTGTTTATCTCTGCCGCCATCTTAGTTTCTCCCTTCAGGACTGCTTTTCATTCCCAATATATGGTTATCAATTTATTTTGTTGGGCATAAATTTTTGGATTTCCAGAATCCAATACCCAAATCCTAGAGGAAGTGTCTTAGGCTCACTTGGAATGTGAAGTGCTCTTTTTCCATCATGCTAGGGTGCATGCAGTTATGTAGGGTATCCATGGAAATTAGCACTATTTTATAGTGTAGTAATTACAAACCTTGGCTGATCACAAGAATCACCTGAAAAGATTTTTTAAATAGAGATTCCTGAATTCACCCTAGACCTTACAAATCAGAATCTGGCCTCTGCTATTTACTGAGGACCAAATCTCTCAGGCCTGAAAGTTAAAACGAAGGAACAAAAACTGGGAGTCCCCTCTATTGGCCAATCTCTGCTTTGAAACTCAGCCTATGAAACCAATATCATTAGGCTGTACAAAGTCAGCTTGTACTTATTAAGAATCTAGAGATGTCTACCTTCTATGCTGCATGGCTCCAATCTTTCTATGTCTCAGAAAATCTGTACCTTTTTATACTTTTTCCATCAAACATTTCCCTAAGGTGTGTGTGTGTGTGTGTGTGTGTGTGTGAGAGAGAGAGAGAGAGAGAGAGAGACAGAGAGAGGCAGAGAAGAAGAAAGGAGGGAAGAGGTGAGGAGATGAGAGGAGATGATATGAGATGAGAGGAAAGAGTAGATTATTTAGTTATTGTAGAACCAGTGGGGCATCTTCCATAAGCATCACAAGCTTTGTAGGGAATTATCTTCTCTTTTGCTATCACTCACCAGAAAAACACTCACCAGAAAAAAAAACTAAATATCTATTGTGATGGAAATTAATACATTTTCAGGAACTGGCTCTGGTAAGGCAAATGTTTCAGAGTGAAAAAAAAATTAGAGGTGTTTTAGACAATCATGTTTACCAGCTGGTGCAAGCAGCTGGTAGGAGCACATCACATAGGATTTAGGTGAGATGGCATTCTGTAGTAAGATATCTGTCTCTGTGTAGCAGGGCCCCCACTCAGTAGCAGGGATACTAAGAATTTAGTCTAGCCCCAGGAAAAAGAATTGGCAGGATCTCAAAGGAGGCAGCCCTTCAGCTAACAAGAATGATCCAAGGCAGGCACTCTCCATCACACAGGAAAGATAAATATCACATGATCTCACTCATTTGTGGAATATAATGAACAACATAAACTGATGAACAAAAACAGATCCAGAGACAGAGAGGTATCGATCAGACCGTCAAACCTCAGAGCCAAGGTAGGGGAGGGTGGGGTTGAGAGGGAGAGATCAACCAAAGGGCTTGCATGCAGGCATATAAGCCTAACCAATGGACGCAGACACCAGGGGTGGAGGGTGAGGGCATGAGTGGGGGGTGGAGAGGCAATGGGGGCATAAGGACACATATGTAATGCCTTAATCAATAAATAAAAAAATAAAAAATAAAAAATAAATAAAATCATGTTGTATAATTTAAAAAAAACAAGATTAGGGTACTAAAGGTTATCTGTCAAGTATGGGAGATCAATCTTAGAGATTAAATCCATTCTAGAGGCAAGTACAAAAGTTATGGAAGGACCACAAGAGTTTTCAAACATTTAGGCCTTAATAACAGCAGAGATTCAGGGTGGACTGCTCAGGACTCTGATTCTTGAGAGGTTCACTGAGTCTTCATCCTTTCAAGATAAGGGGCAGAGAGGGCAGACATCTCCTAGATTCTGAGTGGCTCTGAGCTCAGCTAAGCTCATTAGAAGAGTTAGTCTTCAGAATTAGGATTAGCAAAGGTAGGAGAAAGTCAGCAGGGCTGTTGTATAATGTCAAGGATTATAATTTATTCATAACCAAGAAATTATTTATTCATAATCAGTGATTAATTATTATCGCTTTAAGAGGTCTGTTATTGGAATTGTAGAGATTTAAATTCTCTTTCAGATTTAAGTCGTGTTTCTTCTGTGTAAAGGGAACAATGATCAGTAAGGAAAGTGGGAAGGACTTCAGTGGGCACCATCAAAGACTACTGTTTACTTTGTACTGATATAAATATTGATTTGAAAAATTATCAAGTACATTAAAGTATATAAAATGATCTTATAAGAAATAGGAGCACACTGAAGGGAAATAAAAGTATATAGCAGCTGAAAGAGTCACACAATTCCAGTATAAGTGTGAGAATAGGATGCGACTTAAAACACTTTAGATTTCTCTGTTTTGGATTTGTTTATCTTTATTTTAAAGCTAAAATGCTGTTATATTATAAGTTTGTTTACTGGAATCAAAATTTAAAAGAAAAAGACAGTGTCCTTAAATTGAAGTTGAAAGTCAGAACCATATAAAAAGGTAGTCTTTGTAAGTCATCAAGTTGGCATGACAGGGTAAAAGACAGGAACGTGAGATTAGCCAAAGCAGAAGTTTCTCGGCTGGTTTGCCCTTGCTCTTCAGAACTCTTGCTTTCTCTTTGACTAGTAGCCCATGGCAGTTGACTGCAACTGGGAGGTCAGCATTCCAGCAGCCCAAGTCTCATGAAGAAAGGACAGAAACATATAACCTGAAATGACACAGCTGCTGATGCAGCTTGTTGCTCTGCAGGCTTATATTTTGAAGTCTATCATGTTAGCTGAATTGCAAAGAATAGCATTCGACAGGGTGAATGGTTGCATATACTGACGAGAAGGCAAGATTCTCGGTGAGGCAAAAGTCTGAAGGACAAGTGCCTTTAGCACCAACTGAAACTCTATCTGTATAAATATGACCTCAAAAAATTGGACACCGTCGCATAGCCAAGAGAGGGATAGCAAACTGGGCAAACGTATGTGGTTGTGTTGCTTACTTAGGAATTCTCTCCGATGACTTTGAGTTGAGTACAGCAGGACTATTTTCTTTATCCATAATCACACCCATAAATTACTTGGCTGTTTGGGGATGGAATGGTCCATTAGAAAGGAAATGGCAGCTTCTACTCTATGTGGCCTCAAGGAAACATCATGTATTGGTATAGGATCAAATGACTAGCTAACTTATACCGAGTTACTTAATATCTTTGAGCCTCGGTTTAGAATTGAGTAATACCTATTTAGGAGACTAATTGTGTAGACCAGGGATCCTCAAACTTTTTAAACAGGGGGCCAGTTCACTGTCCCTCAGACCGTTGGAGGGCCGGACTATTGTTTAAAAAAACACTGTGAACAAATTCCTATGCACACTGCACATATCTTATTTTGAAGTAAAAAAACAAAACGGGAACAAATACAATATTTGTATTTGCATGTGGCCCACGGGCTATAGTTTGAGGACCCCTGGTAGATCAAATGACATTTTGGATGTAAGTTAAAAAAAAAAAAGTATAATTTTTTACAGTAGTAATCCTGCCTCACCAATGCAAGACTCAACACAATGTTTTGTTCATAGAAATCACCCAAGAAATAATTGTTTAAACTATAGTTCAATTTCCTGGTCTTCCAAATGTATATAATAATTTCTTTTATATAATACTGCTTTGATAAAGTGGACTAATATATATATAAAGTCATATAAAAAGTGAAATTTTTAAATTGATTCTTAGCATTTAACTTAACATTTATTCCGTGCCTGCCATATACCAACTATGGTGTTGATATTTGTGATTACTAGAATGAACTGCATATAGTTGCTACCATAAAAATAAATTTCTTCCATTTGTAATTTAGTTTATCCCAATTGAAACTTTCTTTGCCCATTGCTTTTATCTGCTAACAGAGACTGAAGCTAATATACCTTGAAGATTTTCTGTATTTTCCTTGCTTTAAAATTTTGGTTTTCTCATTAATTTTTATTCTAGTACTAGTAGCCCTGCACACGAATCCGTGCGCCAGTAGCTCGCTGCTGCCCTCCTGTAGCTCTCCACCGCCAGCTTGTAGCTTGCTGCCCCACCCTTCTGCTGATCTGGGTGTAAGAACCATTTGCATATTACATCTTTATTATATAGGACTAGAGGTCTGATGCACAAAAATTTGTGCATTTGGCGGGGGGGGTGGGGTCCCTCAGCCCGGCCTATGCCCTCTTGCAGTTTGGGGTCCCTCGGAGGATGTTTACCTGCTCGGTTTTGCCTGCTCCCTGGGGGATTGGGCCCAAGCTGGCAGTCAGACATTCCTCTGGAAGCCTGGCAGCCCTCGGGGGATGTCCATTTGCCAGTGGGGAGCAGGCCTAAGCTGCAGTCAGACATCCTTAGCACTGCTGAGGAGGCGGGAGAGGTTCCCACCACCACCGCTGTACTGGCAGCCGTCAACCTGGCTTGTGGCTGAGCAGAGCTCCCCCTGTGGGAGCACATTGACCACCAGAGGGCAGCTCCTGCATTGAGCGTCTGGCCCCTGGTGGTCAGTGTGTGTCATAGTGACCAGTTATTCCCAGTCGTTCTGCTGTTAGGGTCAATTTTCACATTATCCTTTTATTGTATAGGATAGAGGCCTGGTGCATGGATGGGGGCCAGCTGGTTTGCCCTGAAGGGTGTCTCGGATCAGGGTGGGAGTCCCACTGGGGTACCTGGCCAGCCTGGGTGATTTTGCAGGCTCGTCAAGCGCCCCGCGCCCCCCTGAGTGGTGAACCTCACCCCATGGAGGTTTGGCCAGCCTGGTTGAGGGGCTGATGGCTGTTTTCAGGCTGGCCACACCCCCTTTAGGATGAGGGGTCCCCACTGGGGTGTCTGGTAAGTCTGGGTGAGGGGCTGAGGGCCGTTTTCTGGCGGGCCAAGCCCCCCGGCGATGGAAGCTCCCAGCTTCTCCTTTCTTTCTTTTTTAATATTCTGGGATTTATTTACCTTCTGTAATTGAAACTTTGTAACCTTGAGAGGAACTCAGAGCTGGCCAGGGCGGGCAGGAGGGAAGCCTCCTGCTCGCTCCAGCTCCGTGACCACGGCCGGCTGAAAGCAGGTATCTGGGATTTATTTACTTTCTATAATTGAAACTTTGTTGCTTTGAGTGGAGCTCAGTGCCCGCCGGGGCAAGTGGGAAGCGTGGCTTCCTCCATCATTGGGGCAACCAAGCCTCCTACTTGCTCCAGCTACATGGCTGCCGGCTGCCATCTTGGTTGGGTTAATTTGCATATAGTCGCTCTGATTGGGTGTGGCTTAAGGTGTAGCGAAGGTATGGTCAATTTTCATGTTTGTCTTTTATTAGTGTAGATAAGGGTGGAAGCATATTCACATGGGAGATGTTTTTCAAACTGTGTTCCCCTCAAAGATTCTGCAATATCCTCTTGGTGTTACCTAATGGCTGTAGTCACTGAAATAGTAACAAGTGTTATTTACAGGTATTTTTGGAGGTCCAAAAAAGTTGAAATTCTTTCTCTAGAAATATCCTTGCTTGCCTCACTGGTGTAGCTCAGTGACTGAACATCGAACTATGAACCAGAAGGTCATGGTTTGATTCCTGGTCAGGGCACATGCCCAGGTTGCAGGCACTGGATGCCCAGTGGGGGGCATGCAGGAGGCAGCCAATTAATGATTCTCTCTCATCATTGATGTGTCTATCTCTCTGTCCCTCTCGCCTCTTCTCTGAAATCAATAAAAATATATATTTAAAAAATAAATATCCTTTCTTGATGGTTAGAATGAATTTTGCCTTTTTCACCATGCACTGTAGACTCTCATTAGTAATTGCTATCATAAGAAATCTATTTATCCTTTGTCAGTATTATCAGAAGGGCTTCATAAATCATGTGAAAGTGGTTTTCCTAAACAGAATTCTTAAGTGATGTTTCATAACATGAAGAGAAAAACTATCCTATCTTAAGTTTACAAAAGAGGTATGAAATATGTACTTTTAAAAATTCCCCAAATTCTTTAGCTTTATGAAGATCTTCTAACCCTTACCTTATTCCTTTACTTCTTTAAACTGAGACCTCAAATTAACAAGTCCTATACCCTGAGAAAAACCCCACCAAACTCCTGTAAAGTATATTCTTTACATTCCTTCAAGGGCTTTGTCATTAAGCTTCTTGTGAATATTTTAAAAATAATTATCAACTCTTCTTTTTTTTTAGTGCTGATATGAGTGTGTCTCATTGTGGCTAACTGAAGAAAAGCAAATCAGTGTTAAAACAAAAAATTATGAGGGCAATTTGAGCATATGTAGTAGGAACAAAAATATATTTTCTTTTTTATAATAAAAACTTAGTAATCTATATTTAAATTACCTCTACCTTCAAATAATAAAAATATGCCTTTTTTCGTGATGAAAACATATTTTTAAAGATTGTTAGGTTAAAGTTTCCTGTTTTAAAATGTAGCTAGTTTTCATTTTAAGAGTTTATATTACAAAATTTGTTTAAATTATAAAATTTTTCTTCTAGTATACAACCTAAATCATTGATTCTTAGGTTTATTTTCACCTGTTTTATGTGCTATGACTTAAGGTTTTTATTCCTCATTTTTGGACTACCACTGATTTCAAATCCCTGTCCCTAAACCAATATTACGGCCATGCTATGTCCCTTTATCTTCAAAACAGTCCCAGTTGGTCCTATATTTTATCAACTTTCACATTTCCCTTAAAATATCTCTTAAATGAGTCACAGAGGATTTTCCCCTAAATGCTCAGGACCACAGTTTGGGAAGCATCACTCTATGTGACTGATTTCTCCCCAAACACTGTGATCATTTAAAAATGATGGCCCTTGCCGAGAGCACTAATGAGCTAACTCTTGCCTTGTGGTGTGTACACAATGGAAGATTAAAAATGGGCTCAGAATTGGACTCCTTCTTTATTCATCTAAGGGGAGCATTAATGAGAGAGTTATTTTTAAAAAAAATAATAAAATGTGGAAGCTTCCCTTGACTTGAAAATGAAAAGGTTTTAAGTGGGTGACTAGTGAAGGGGCTTTCTCTTTATCTTTGTAGATTTCTGTAAAAACCAGGAACATAAAAAGCTTTCGGTGGACATTACAGAGTCAGGGAAATAGTGGCACCTCATCCACTAGTAACAACTGAGAGGTTATTTCCCAGCCTCTTCCACTTAATGTCCAGAAAGATAAATATCTAGTTAAATGATAGCATCAATGCTTTTTCTTCCCTGCCCTGTGATACTAAATGCAAACATAAGCATTTTATCCCTTAGCTATTTATTTGGAAAGTTGCATTTGTATGTGTGAAATGCCTTCACAAAGCAAAAGAAAAAGAGGCCGGAGGAAACAGAAGAGGAGTCACAGTAGTACTTACTCCTTGCTTTCTCCTTTGACTCTCTTTCACTCCCCATAGTGCACTAGGAAGTGAGTCCTCAATTCAAAACCCTAAAAAGATAAAAAGGCTGACGGGGCTCCTTTAGGAGGGCTCTTAATAGGGTTCAGGATTTAGGAGTTCTTTTGATAATAATAATAATAGTTAGCATTTATTGAGTACTTATTACCTACCAGGTGCTCTTAAAAGCCCTTTAGAAGTATTATTCTATTTAATAATTCCATAACTCTGTGAGCTATAAGTCAGTGATGGCAAACCTTTTGAGCTCAGCGAGTCAGCATTTTGAAAAACCCTAACATAACTCTGGTGCCGTGTCACATATAGAAATTTTTTGATATTTGCAACCATAGTAAAACAAAGACTTATATTTTCGATATTTATTTTATATATTTAAATGCCATTTAACAAAGAAAAATCAACCCCAAAAATGAGTTTATGTGTCACCTCTGACACGCGTGTCATAGGCTTGCCATCACTGCTATAAGCTATTATATTCTCTATTTTGTATCTGAGGATACTGAGACACAAAGAGATTAAATAACTTGCCCTAAATTACGCAAAATTAATGGTGAATGCAGGGCTTAAATCCATTAGTTATTACCATTGTGATTTTTTTAAAAAACAATTATCCTCTGCTGAACAGACCTATAATTCTTTCTGTAGTCAACTCGTATTCAAAGATCTTATAGGTAAGTGGGAATTTTTCCTAATGTAGTTGATTGCCAAAACTCCTGGTTCAGCTTTTATCCAATTAGGTGTGAAAATTACCTGCTCCCTTTCATGTTTTCTCAAGACTATTTGATGAACATTTTATTTTTTTATTGATATGTTACCATTAATGTGTAATCAATGCTTATTTTCTATCAAAGTTATTCACGAAGTAAAGACATTAGTCTAAAAATTTTTTGGTTAAAAATAACATTCCTCAGGCTTCTCCATATGTTTATCTATCAATCTCACTTCCTAGAGGAACCACATTCAACATCTTTATTTTGTTGTTGTTGTTGTCTCTTTTTTGTATTAACTTCATATTTTTCAGCACTAATCATATACTGATTCATCCTGATTTATATAATCTTAGGTATTTGTATTGACTTCCTGTTATGATAGTTTAATATTTGCACTCGTACTCCATACCTTCCTGTTTTCCTTTTCCATTATAGTTCCATCACATTTTTTTTTCAATCACTACTTGACATTATTGAGATTTTTAAAATATTTCTAGTTGAACCAAAAATTATTATATAATCACTAGAGGCCTGGTGCACAAAAATTTGTGCACTGGCGCCGGGGGCTGGGGGGGTGTCCCTCAGCCCCACTTGTGACCTCTCACAGTCTGGGACCCCTTGGGAGATAACGACCGGCTGGCTTAGGCCCGCTCCCGGGTGGCAGAAGGCAGGCCCAATCCCTAGGTGCCTGCCCCGCAGACACTGGGCGGGCTCAGAGCAGGGCCGATTGGGGAGTTGGGGCGCTGCCCCCTGTCATGCAGAGAGCAGGGCGGATCAGGAGGTTGCGATGCCACCCTCAGTCACACTCAGGGTAGGGCCAATTGGGGGGTTGGGGCACCGCCCCGTCACACTCAAGGCAGGGTCGATGGGGAGGTTGTGGCACCACCCACTGTCATGCACAGAGCTGGGCCCGTTAGGAGGGTTGGGGCTCCGTACCCTGTCACACACAGAGCAGGGCTGATCAGGGGGTTGGGGCACCTTCCCCTGTCATGAACAGAGCAGGGCGGATAAGGAGGTTGTGGCCCAGCCCCCTGTCACACACAGAGCCGCAGGACCATCAGGGGGTTTGGGTGCTGCCCCCTGTCACGCTGATCCCGGTGCCGGGAGGCCTCGTGGCTCCGCTGATCCTGATGCTGGGAGGCATATTACCCTTTTACTATATAGGGTAGAGGCCTGGTGCACGGGTGGGTGCTGGCTGGTTTGCCCTGAAGGGTGTCCTGGATCAGGGGGGGGGTCCCCACTGGGTTGCCTGGCCAGCCTGGGGGAGGGGATGATGGCTGTTTGCAGCTGGTCACACCCCCTTCAGGGTGGGGGTCCCCACTGGGGTGCCTGGCCAGTCTGGGTGAAGGGCTGAGGGCTGTTTTCAGGCTGGGGGTGACTGAAGCTCCCAACCGCTCCTTTTTTTCTTTTTCCTTTTTTTTATTCTGGGCCAGCTTTAGCTTTGAGGCTTGGCTCCAGCTCTTAGGCCTCTGCTGCTGAAAGTAGGTTTCTGGCCTTTGCTTACAATGTTGCGATCCTGGTGGCTGAAGTCCGGCGGTATTACATAGTTGCTTAGAGTTGCAGTTTAGAGGCCTGCAGCGGCAGGCGGGGAACGTCGGAGTCCTCCGTCACTGAAACAAGCAAGCCTCATGTTAGTTTCAAGCTGCCTGGCTGCCGGCTGTCATCTTGGCTGCCAGTTAATTTGCATATCGCCCTGATTAGCCAATGGGAAGGGTAGCGGTTGTATGCCAATTACCATGTTTCTCTTTTATTAGATAGGATTATATAATATGTTTATATTATAAATTAACTATACATATGTTGTATATTTTATAATATTCTATCATATATTAATTAATTCCTAGTAGCCCATGCCTGCACATTCATATTTTAAAAGAAGGAACTGAAATACTATCTGTGTGTTTGGAGTTGGGTTAGTGTGCTTGTTTATTGACTAGCTTCTTTGTAGAACATGTAAAACCAACATGTAGAACAGCTGAGAATGGGTGCTAAGGTTCTCATTGCTTAATAGGTATACATTAATCCCCTAGTTCAGGGGTGGGCAACCTTTTTGTGAGTGCTTGCCAAAACCAGCAAAATCTCTGACTCAAAATTCTCCTGCGTGCCAACCCTAATTTTTTGAGAACATGTTACGCCTACTTGATATCTCTTAAGATGTATGTATGTAAAGAACTTTGAAGAAATAATAAAATTCATTCGAGCGACAAAAACACAGTATATGATGATGAAAAGTATATTTTAATGTATACATGTTATGTAAGATTATTTATTTATATAGAACATGTTACGCCTAATTGATATCTCTTAAGGTGTACGTATGTGAAGAACCTTGAAGAAATAATAAAATTCATTCGAGCGACAAAAACACAGTATATGATGATGAAAACTACATTTATTTTTTAAAGTGTATATGTACACTGATAGTCCGACAGAAAACTTTATGACTCCTTTTGATATCAGTGGGACATTTGCGGCTGCATCACTAATGACAGAGATTTTACATCGGGTTTATATTTCGTGACCTTCAGAGATATGCACGAGCTACTACTTTCATCCTTCAGGCTACTCCTATTATGAGACTTAAGAAAATTCATCACGGAGAACAAAGATTCACAAGCATATGTGTATGAAACCAAAACACTGGTCAGATCTAGGAAGGCGGGGAGAGATAAGGCAGTGGCATAGAAATTGCTCTTCCCCTCTCGTCAATCCATGTCTATGGTCTTTAAGATAACTTGTTATGTAAAATTATTTATTTATCTAAGATGCACCTACACTGAATTTATCTGAAAAATAAAAAGTCGATATTAAGAAAAAAATTGTAAATGGAAGATTATAAGAGAGGGTTTTGCGTGCCAGCAAAGTTACTGGCGTGCCATGTTTGGCACATGTGCCAGGGGTTGCCCACCCCTGCCTTAGTTTATAGGCCTACACTTCTCTCTTCCATCCACAATGCGAGATGGCCTTGAGTCAAGAATCTAGAGGCTACTTGGCTTAATATCTGTCTCATATAGGTCTGGGAGAAGTCCCTGGCAATAAGTGATGAGTGAGTGTGCTTGAGTGTCCAACTTTCTGAATGATGCTGTTATAGGCTGTCTTAACCTTGTCTTTCATGGTACCTGATGCTACCAAGTGATGAGCTTTTGGTCTGTGAAGAGGAGGGACTTACTAACTTTTTTTGTCATCATGGTTCCATTTTCTATTGCTGCAAAGTGAGGTTGTAGCTTCTTTTGTTTTATAAAGTAACTAGGGGCCCGGTGCACGAAATTCGTGCACTTGGTGTGCGTGTGGGGGGAGTGTCCCTCAGCCCAGCCTGCCCCCTCTCACATACTGGGAGCCCTCGGACGTAGACCCCCATCACCCTCCGATCACCTGATCGGCCCCTTGCCCAGGCCTGACG
>NW_006294418.1:2238724-2245041 GCF_000327345.1 Myotis davidii
TAGTTGGCAGTTAACTGCCAATCTTAGTTGGCAGTTAA
The DNA here is from genome assembly GCF_000327345.1 of Myotis davidii. Classification (NCBI taxonomy): domain Eukaryota; kingdom Metazoa; phylum Chordata; class Mammalia; order Chiroptera; family Vespertilionidae; genus Myotis; species Myotis davidii. The sequence continues at coordinate 2,238,763 of NW_006294418.1, forward strand.
TTTGCATATAGCCCTGATTAGCCAATGAAAAGGGTATTGGTCGTACGCCAATTACCATTTTTGTCTTTTATTAGATAGGATGACAATGCTTTCATATACTTTTTATCCTCCAAAAATATTTTGAGATTTATCATCCACTTTTTCTCACATTATCCGTCTCTATATGTACATTTTTGTTCTGATTTTGGTAGAAAGAGGAGCTTAAGGTGTGGTCAGTCCTCAACTTTCAACTAGATATCCATTCGGCATCTTTACCTCAACTAGTATAGTATAATATCCAGAACAGATGGCTATTTTCCAACATCTGGATTCACCAAATAAAAATATTTAGCACTATTTTTGAGTAAATATAGTGGCAAATTATACATACTCTTATTCTCTTCATCTGTCTGATTTCTAAGCATTGCTATTATTATTTCATCTTAGATAAAATAATGGTTATAAAGATTCTTTACCTGAGATATGATGATGAAAATAGAAAATAAGCACTTCAGTATAAAATTGAGTGAAGGTGTGATAAACATCATTCCATGTTTTAACCTGAAAACTGTGTGATGTCATGGTCAGGTAACAAGCATTTGTTGAATATTCACTATGAGAAGTGGTAAGTTCCACATTTAAAAGCTCTGTTATCAGAATGCATGGGTTTTCAATCAGATTAATCTGGATAAACCAACCGCCTCTGATCCTTACTAACTTTGTGATCTTTTCTTATGTACCTTACTTGCCTTAGATTTATCATCTATGCAATGAGTGCAATCATTATAACTACTTCATAGCATGGATACTGCACAGTATGTGTTAAACACTACAGGCTGTAGCACCAAATTACCTGTGTTTAAATCTTGCATCTGCTATTTAATAGTTGATCTTAGGCAAACTCAACTTCTTTCAAAATTAGATTTAGTTCTCTGAGCTGATGAGATACTGGGATTTAGATTTAAAGGATGAGACTTCCTTTGAATTGATGTAATTATAAGAGATACTCTTTTATATCTTGGGAGGGGGTGACTTTTACTTGTGGGAGGGACATGATTAGGGGCCAGATGGGGGATTGTAGTAGGCAGAATTCTAAGAGGAATCCAAGATTTCCACCTCCTGGTGTGCATGCCCAATATAACTTGATATCCTTGAGTGTTTAAAGGTTTTTCTAATAAAATGTTTCAAAGTATCCTAGAAGAAAATGATTAGAGTTCCTTACCGTAAAATAAGACATCATTTTAAAAGGGTTTCTAGGGGCATGAAAGAATACTTTATAAGCATATTATCTTAGTGTCAATTACCCTTTTACTAGAATGTATTTACTCATTTAATAATAGGACTAATAGAAGATTGGTATAGAGGAGATTATAATAATGAGAACTTACCATGTTGTTGAAGCTGTATAGTTATTAATTTCATTATTCATAATGTAATCCTATGAAGAATAAGTACTATACCATTCCATAGTTTACAATTGAGGACATAGACACAAGAGGTTAAATAATTTGCTCATTGGTTAAGTGAGAATAGAACATAAAACTGTTCAAAAATAACAAACTTTGTAATTGTATAATCCCATTAAAAAGCAGAAGTACATCTATATCTATATTCATATCTCTACCTACATATATCTATATATGTGCTATTTTTTTTCTATCTAGAAGAGGAACATAAGCCCCAAACATCTTATATACTACATAGATCATAGAACTATTATCTAGCTAGTATTAGTTATTTCAATGGCTGACTGATGGGGAGTAGGGGTGAGAGGAAATCATTTTGAAAATTTAACCTTATTTCAGTAAGGATAGAAGACAGCTATTTTATGGGATATTATGAAAGTTCATCTGAAAAAGAATGGCCCATGTCTTAAAAAGAATGATGGATGCATTTCTAACAAGACATTATAGGCTATTGAAGGTCTTGGTGAATTCAATGAAATAATAGGTCACATGTATAAAGAGATACAATATAAAGTTTGAAATGACCAGTACTATAATATGTGTTCTATACTATGTTAAGTTCTTTGGATTTTAAGATTAGTAAAACATGGCCCTTAACCTCAAGGCAGGACATCTGCTTTTCTTCATTTACCACAAGTTAGTTGCATGTGACTCTTACTGTTATAACCTGAAGGTGTGTTAAGTCATGAAGAAAATGATTTTTTTCTGAGAACTCTGAGAGTTAAGGTATAGAATCAGATTGAGGAGTTTTGAGTGATTATACCCATTCCTTGTCTATGTTCATAAAAATGGGTGAAAACTCCCCAGATAATTCCAAATATAATTTTACATAAACATTTGTTCATACTATACCAACTAACCAGTTCTCTTTTAAGTATACATCTAATGCAGGTGGTGCTAACTTGAAGGTCAATCAGGAAAATAGTGTGAGGGATCTGTCTTTTATGAAAATGTGCTGCCTTTGAGAATTTTTTTTTTGATAGGAAAAAGATGGCAGATCCCTGGATATCTGGAATCAGTAGCTTGCCAGAAACATTTCCAATCAAAAGCCAGAATAACCCATGAAGTCTGTTCTGATTACTGAAGATGTTGAACTAGTCCTAACTTCAAACAGTAGATATTTCCACACTTTAGTGCTATATGACAGCTCTATTCATTCCACAATGTCAAATTCTTTGGTTTTGGCCATTGGGTATTTATGCATTTCTGGCTAGGGAAGCAGAGAAGCCTAATTTGATTCTGGAGCCAAAAGTTTTCAGGCCCTGTTCCTTTGGAACTTGGACTGCAGAATTTTGGCACTGTATAAAGACTAGGACAGAGCAAGTAGTCACACATAACTAACTGACTCAACAGAGCATATTCAGGGAGAAAGATCATGCCTATACATGGATAACCATTCTCCAAGGCAGACTGACAACACCCTGAATTCAATCACCCTTGAATAAACACACAAGGAAAGCATGGCTTTAACATGCTTCCTGGCACTGCTCTCCAATGCTGTCTGATTGGTTTGCGTTCCATAGGCCAGGCTGCAGATACAGCCATTACTGTTCTTACTTATGTCTGTCTGCTGTCTGCTAACAAGCATTCATATGCTTTGGATCATTAAAGTCACAACCTCCTATGCCAGTCTCTTCCTCTCCATGAGTTCGCTGTAGATTGGAATGAGAGAGGCTATTTCTGTTGCTTTTTCTTTCTATTAGGACCTCCAGTCAGGGTTATTTCTGAGGTCTGAATATTATAGCTTGCACCCTTGCCCCTATTGTTTAGCATATAAATTGTCTTCCCATTAAGCTGGTTCTTTTTGCCTGATTTATTTCTATTGCTGCTGCTTGTGCTTTTTCAATGCAAGGCAAGTGATTTGTGCTGGAGCTGCAATAGACACCAAGTGCTGTAACTTAAGCTGTTTCCCCGTGCCATCGCTGTCTGCGAGAGGCCTGCTGTACTCACACCCATGCAGCATTTCTTCTGACAGACTCCAGGTGGTGGGGATTTTCACAGTCCAACCCGTTTCAGTGTTAGAACTTATCACTTGGAGCTCTGTGGATTCATCCCTTTCAGCTCACTGTTGGTAGCAGGCTGGGTACATTTGTATATCTACCTGTATGAGGCCACATGTGACCACAGGTATAATCAAAGGTGGAGAAATACAACTTTCTCTTTTAGAGAAAGCACAGAGGACAGATGAGAGAGAGAAAGAGAGAGAGAGAGAGTGAGAGAGAGAGAGAGAGAGAGAGAGAGAAAATTGTCACTTGTAGTATTATGCAGGCTGCCCATCTAAACCCATCATTGCCTGGCATCTACACACTAAGGGCAAGGATCCAGCCAACTTGTGAGTGGGCACCATGCCATCTGAGCAGATGGGCATAGAAGTCGGCAGCCAGTAGACCATGTATGTGCATCAACGGTGGGTGTTGAGGGCAGGATTCCCAGAGGAAAATGTCCTAACAGCTGTCTGGCCTGAGCCAACATACTTACGACCAAGGAAAAGTGCCATCCTTCAATCCTGCTGAGTTGGATTAACCTTCAGAACTAAATCTGCTTTTTCGGCAGCAGAAGGTGAGTTTGGGGGTCTATGAAAACCTCAAAGAATAACTGAGAAAGGAAACTGAAATGATACGATTATTAGATATTCACTAAAGATGCTGAGAGCATTTCCATGCATATTTTAAATATTTGACCAAAAGTCTGTTAATTCTTAAAAAAATGTCATAGTTATTAAAAGCATTGCCTCTCACAATGCTTCTAGAATTGACCTTTCCACACAGACAGAGCATTTTCAATGAATCAAATAGTACATTTCCATCTTTGCATTAAAAAATAATGATATATGAGGAAAGTTATCAAAAGACTATAGAAATCTGTGAATAAATATCTTTATCGAACTTTACATAATATGGATCAAGTTGTTGTATAATGGATTATAGCTTTCCAAAGAAGAGAAAATTTTCTTCAGCTATTGAACATACACCTGAAAATATAACAAGGAAACTTGAAATTTCAACTTAAGCTCTTCTGGGACATGAAAGAGACTTTATATTGGAGACTGAAAATAAAGCCTGATTCTAATTTGTTGAAACTTTCCAGATAGTTGAACTTCATGAAATTAGATATAAGGTTCTGCCCAACATAGCCAAATGATGAATTGACAATGATTTGTTTCATTTGGCTAAAAATAAACCATTTTAATAACTTAAACATTCAATAATTGTTTATTTTCTATTTTGTTTTGTTCTGTGGTGTTTGTGCTTTTTGTGTAATAGCTTTCTTGGTATCATTTTCTGTTGTCTTAAATCTTTTATTTAAAAGATAACATGACTTTCAGTTGTGGAGGAAATGTCAGTGTGGCACAAGTGTTATATTTTTTACTATCTAGTCTCTAAACTATTTCTTGGTAATATCAACAGAGGAAATACCTCTGTTATAAAGCGTAAAAGAGGTGAATACACTATTTTAACTGATAATTTTAGTAACTTTTGTTATAGATCTAACAAATTACATGCTATCTTAGTTATAATAACATTATAAGTAGAATAAAATGTTTATGGGTCTATTTTGGCCTTGAGTTTCTTATTATATCAGTTTATAAATACATAACTAAATATAAATTAACCTACAGAGAAAGAAGGAAATAAATCTAAAAATTAAGACAATACATAAATGTACTTCAGATGAATTCCATATAAATAACACCTTTCAGTCTGAGAAAACTGTCTTGGAAAGTGAAAACATGGGAGAAAGAGCAGGGGCGGGGAGAGAGAGAGAACTAAAGGAAATAGTATTTAGCAATAAATAAGGAAGTACACATAGATCATAATTAATTTTTCTTTAAAGAGGAAGTTATGTGGCAGTTTAATTTTCTTCTTAGAAGAACACAGTGGTTGGGACTAAATAAAGCAAGGGAAAAATATCAAGGAGTTAAAATCATTCCAGTAAGTGTTTCCCTTTGTCTGTCTGAAAGATGGGAAAATGTGGTTAAAGCTGAATTTAAATCAACTAGACTTCCCCTGGATTGAAAGGCTGGTGAACACTACAGGTGACTCAGACACTGACCAAAGAATATTTAACAAACTAAAAAAAGAAGAAGAAGAAAAAAAAGTCAATAAACTTTAATATGTCCCCAGAAGGTTTACATATGTCCTCAGAAGGTTTACAGATATTTTCCTTTCATTTTCTGCAGGGGATAAAAGAGCTAAGAGAGAGTGTCAGATTTCTGATTGGCAACATACAACTGAAAGAGGTTTATGGAAAAGCCAAAAATAAAAAAAAAGGGACATTTGCATTGGATGCCCACTATGGCAATTGGATGATATTGTGGGCAGAGGGAGGAGTAGAATATAAGTCTTAAACACTGTATGTGTGATACACTGATATGGAACAAAACAGAAGAATTTGGATTTTTATGATTTATATCTTTATCTCAATTAGGACTATGAAAGATACATTTAGTTATTGGTAGAGTAATTGTGAGACATGGATGACTTTATAGTGTCCACAAACAGATAAGACAGAAAGGAAAAAACATGATAAGGTAATGTCTTCATATCTTAAATTTTTTTTTCTCAACAGCAGTTACCTTCCACATAAACACAATTTTAAAAATATAGTCAGCACTTAGGTTTATGATTATTATTTCTAAACAACTAAATTGTTGTAAATACAAAAAATATTGGCCATGTTTCCACATAAAACAAACTAACAAAAACTTCACTGATATCTCTTAATTTCTGATTGTGATAGCTTTAAGAAATGTAATTTTGCAAAACAAATGAAAATCTGAACATAAGAATTGGGATACACCTAAAAAGGGGCGGGGGGCTGGGGGGGGAGAGAG
>NW_006294418.1:2245067-2255107 GCF_000327345.1 Myotis davidii
GAGAGAGAGAGAAACTTTTGAGAACCCTAAAGATAAAAACTAAACTTAGCCACAAATTTATTTCTGTTTTTTATCTAAGTATTCAGGGAGGTTGGTAATGGGAGGTATGCCTCAGAAAATGTATGTGTCTGTGAAAATGTTGGAACAAACTAATGCTTTTATTCAAGTGATTTTATTTCAATTTTAAGCCACAAGATATAAACTTTCATCAAAAATGGTAATCTATTTAAAAACAGAGCTATGTGGAATTTTTCATGTTTATGTATAACTTTCACAGTAGACCCTCCTACACCAGAAAAATAAAATGCCCAAATTATGTTATTTTTACAGTTTTTAATATATCAAGTACTATTTCCACCCATCAGTTTCATATCCTTTAAGTAGATAAAAATGAAAAAAAGGAATGGAAGAAAAAATGAAGATACTTTGAAAAAGTGACTTTTTAATTCTTTTTTTCTTGAAAGGAAAGATATCTGGAAAACTTAATTATCATGCATATTATAATAAGAGCAAAAAGGAACTTAAAGGAAAATTTGCATTGAACACTCTGAGTACTCCATTTTTCTGCTTTGCTTTGCACAAAGCTAAAGTACTTGAGAATGAGCAGGGAAGTAGAAGGAGAAAGAGTGATAATAAAGCAGGAAAAACTCATAGATTTGATTTAAAAATGTTACAGTGATATGTTAACGTGATATTGAGTTCAAAAAAGCCAAATCAGCCCTAGCTGGTTGGCTCAGTGGATAGAGTGTTGGCCTACAGACCTGAAGGGTCCTGGGTTTGATTCCAGTCAAGGGCACATGCCCTGGTTATGGGCTCCGTCCCAGAGAGGCCCAAGCAGGCGACAGCCCCGTGATGATTCTCTCTCATTATTGATGTTTCTCTCTTTCTCTCCCTCTTCCTTCCTTTCTGAAATCAATAAAAATATATTTTAAAAAATAACTAAAGTACATATCTTTTTTAAAAAAAAACAAATCAGAAGACATTTGTATTTAATTTCCCCCCAATGATAGCTACAAACCATTTCAATTTACTGAACACAATTGATAGGAAGATAGCACCATTAAAAATAAAAAGAAGATGAGGTCTGACATGTTTTTTTTCACCTGAGAAGGAAAGGTTGTCATCAACTCAAGTACTTACTATGAAAATTCAGTTACTTAAAATGCAGAACACTGTGATAGAAAAGCAGTTTAAGACATAACCATGTCACCTCTAAAGAGAGAAACTTTAAATTATTAAGGCTTCTTTTTGCTAAAGTACTGGAGATCTCTCAAATAGGAACTTGGAAACAATGTTGAAACCAACATTTTATAATTTGAATATAAGAATTAGCAAACAAAAATAGGCCGTGAACACAAATATGTGGTAGATATACGTACATGTCTACTTAATGTTTAGAGGAAGGACCTGTATACTATTTCAGAACATTTAGAAACAAAAAAAGTTCCAAAAACCATATTGTCAGGCTTCCTCAGAAGAAATGCTTCTGGAATTCAAGGAGAAAATAATCCTATCTAACAATAGACAAACATGGTAATTGACCATACCTTCGCTACGCCTCCCATTGGCTAATCAGCACAATATGCAAATTAATTGCCAACAAAGATGGCAGCTAATTTGCATACTGCAGGCAGGGCGGGACAGCGCCATCCTGCCTGGCCCACCGCCATCTGGGCCTGCTATTTGCGACCATGGGTGGTGGGGCGGGACAGCACCATCCCGCCTGTCCTGCCACCATCCGGGCCTGCGACTGGCCCGCCCTGGCATCCCATGTGCCACCCGACCCAGGGCAGCGCCCCAACCCCGGATCGGCCCTGCTGTGTGCATGACCCGGGGAGGTGGCGGGCGCCCGTGTGCGACCTGACCCGGGCGGCCAGTCAGGGCAGCAGCGATCGGCCGGCCCGCCCCGGCGTCCCGTGTGCGACCCGACCCGGGGAGGCCGTTCCCCGCCCCTGCCAGTGCACACATTTTTGTGCACCGGGCTTCTAGTGTATTTCAATAAAGTTATATCAAGCTACTGTTAATATTATTACTGTTATTCAAGTTTTCCAAATTCAGGGATTAATTAATGATTCCTGCAAAAATGAAAGCACCTAAGATCACACAATGGATCACACTTCTGCCCGCATTCTGAAACTTATCTAGAAGAAATTTGCTGAACAAAATGTAGGTTTTTGATATCAGATACATTTAGAAGTTATGAAATTCTGGAGAAAAACATAGGACCATCCAAAATAAAATACTCTCTTTGCAATACTAGTAGTAGAGATGTTTTATAATTTTAACAAAGAAAGTGCATTTTGAGCACCTACTATTAGAAATGACCAGCAAATGAGTGTGCTATACATGAGGTATTGACTGGCTAAATTGAATGGTTTATAAGGACATATAATGTCTTAAATGGGAATGTTTCTCAAGAGTGTGCCACATAATGATTTGCAAAATTACCAGATAGCAGTAATAAGTTATTTATAAATATATAGATTCTATAATATTTTCATATATATACATATATTCTTTGAATCAGACTTCAATCAAAACTTGGTTGACCTCAAGTTTCTTTATAATTATTTCAGTTAAGTATATCATCATGTACAGACAGCTCTCTTAAAACATCCTAATTTTCCTGATATCCATGCAAGACAACTGAACAATTTGGATCCAGAATTTCCTAAATCATAAGTCTCAGTCAGCATAATCTGATTTGGGATAATAACATATTTCTGTGCCTAATGCTTCACTGAGAAAAGCAGTAAAGCAAAAGACAGGTGATGAAATTTCTTCTGCACTCCCTCACCAACCCCCCCAATCTTCATAACCAGGTTGAACATGATAGATTGGCTAGCTTATTGATTTAGGAATTATCAGCAATATTACTTCCCCTAAAGGAATATTAAGATGATTTATAACAGATTTGAAACCTGATTTCTAGCTTCTTGTGTAACTATGTACAAATTTATAAGTTAGACTCTCTTCAAATTCCTATCTCAGATATCTATATATGCACGCAGGGATTTCAACTTTATAGTTCCCTAACCATTTAATGCCTGTCTTTATACATATACATTTATATTGTTGGAGAAATAAATTGAAATCAAATATTGCACTTTATTGAGGGCTTAAATCCATGTTAAAATATTACCCATATTTATCACTAACTGTGGTTTTTTTAGAGTTACTTAAAATAATCTGTGTCTGTGTTTCTAACATGTATGGAAAGAGGGTAATATAACTGACCTCTTAAGGTTTGGATGAGAATAATATATATTAATGAATGCAAAACACTTAGACTAGTGCCTGGCAAATAATAAGTACTCAAGAAATGATAGCAGACAATATTATCATATCATTTATCAATTTGAATTTTGTTTATGCCATGGAACTAATGGTTTCCTTCAAGGGTGAAATGTGTGTACTCAATAACTGGTTATTTCTGTTTCAATTTCTTCTCATTAAAATTTATTTACCAAACTTCAGTCATGCACTTATTATGTTTGTGGTTTTTGTCCAGATTTCATATAGTTAAATAACTATGTCAATGAAAAATATTTTTTCATTGATATATGTCATCATTTTTTCTCCTAAACCTCAAGACATAGACATCTTCCTAGGTTCAAAATGAAGAACATAGACCCCACAACTTGTAGGAAGTTACATGATAGACAGAGAATGTGGAATATGAAATATTGCAGCCAACCGTCTTTGAGTACACATTTTATTCAAATCAGTCAGGTTCAAAAGATTTACTTCCTATGTTATATTTAATTTATTTACCTTTTTGAATGAATCTGAATATGGTTGTTTTGTACACTCACTAATTTATATTCTTTGCAATCATTTGTAGCTTTTTAAAAGGAAAAATATAATAGCATTAAATGTCAATACTTTTGCAGATATCCCGACACAGAAGGAATCATTCACAGCATGTCTTGAACGATGTTATTCCTCCATTGGAGCAATTGGTAAGTGATTCCTTCACTCCAAGACTGTATTCTTTACCTACTGCTACAAAGTGAATTTACCCCAAAACTCAGCAACTTAAAACAGCACACATTATTACCTCATGTTTTTGTGAGTCAGGAACCTAGCAGAGTCCCCTAACTCAGAAGATCTCAAAAGGTTACAATCAGAGTTTGAGCCAGAATTGGGGTCACATCTGAAGGCTTGGCTCATGTACATGGTTATTGGCGGGTTCAGTTCCTCCAGGGCTGTTGGTCAGAGAACTCTCAGTTACCTGCCACATGGGCTTCTCCAGCAGGACAGCTTGCTTTTTCAAAGCACACAGCAAGCTGAGCAGGCAAGAGAGTCTACTAACAAGACAGAAGTCAAAATCTCTTATAATCTAACGGTGGAAATGATATCCTCTCAACTTTGCCACATTATTTTGGTCAGAAGCAAATTATTAAATGGAGTCTACACTCAAGGGGAAGGAATTATATAAGGCTGTGAATTATAGGAATCAGAGACTGTGGGGGCCTATGGCACATTTTAACAGTTTTTTAAGGAAAAATTCATCTCTTACTATTAGATTCTATGTCTACCAGAGTAGGTTTTTGTTTTTCACTTTTATTTATTGTCCAAATGACTAGACAAGTTCATGAAACATTAAAAACAATAAATAAATGAAAAAGATATTTAAAAAGTTTATGTCCACATTTCTGATATATTTTGATGCTTTTTCTGTTAATGACCTCATTTTTGATAAATACAGTGCCCTTTTTCTTCATACTCATACTTCTTGCTCTATTTCACATTGGTCAACATGCTACCAATTTATTGGCTCACAGGATGCTACACAGTGATGACTTTATTCCTATTTATCTCCTGCTATTCCATTACTATTAACTTTGGGATTTCTATTTTTTAACACTAAAATATGTATTTTCTTGGTTTAGTCATATTTTCTTTTGCTTTGCATGTTCTAGATCTCTCGACTTCACTCTAGCTAATGCCTCCATTACTCTCGTCTGGTTTAGAATAAAAATTCCTTTTAAGAATTGTCTATCTTTACTCTTGTTAATTTCTCCCCTCTCTTTAGATCTCTTGAACCAACTCCATTTAGGCTTTTATCCCAACAACTCACCCTCTATCAAGGTCATCAGTTGCTTTCATTTTGCTTAAATTCATCCCTAAAGTTTCAAGTTTTCTTCTTAGTAAACCTACCTAAATATTAAACCCAATTGATATCTCTCTTTTTTGGAGGCAATATTTTCTTCACTTGGCTAGTAAACTGCTTTCCAGTACTGTATATTGTGACATTTTCACTTATATGTTTAACATACATCTCAAATTGAACATATCCTAAACTGATTCTGATTTTCTCCTATACCTAATGTTCTCCATTTTATAATGTGCTAATATTATTTTCCAGATGCTTCCGTCAAAACTTATAAAGTCATCTTTGACTTCTTTGTTTCTCTTACAAGATAAACATCAAATAACCCTGTTAGCTCTATCTTTAAAGTCAGTTCAATTCTCATCACTGATGTGCCCACTTTCATCCTTGTTCTCTACTTTTTATTTTCAACACAACAGCCAAAGTGACCTTATTAAGATACAAGTTACATTATGTCACTCCTTGTCTCAAATTCCTCTCTGGCTTCCCATAACTCCTAGGGTAAAAGCTGCACAACATCCAGTGGTTCATCTAATCCAACTGGTCCCAGCTAGCCAGTTGGCCTCATCATTTTCTTCTTTCTCCCAGCTCGTTCTGCTCCAGCCAAACTGACCACCTTATTTCTTGCACAGGGCCATTAAAACTGTTTTATCCTCTGCCTGATATAAAATAGTTCATTTGATGCCTAGAAATTTGTAAGGCTTATTACTTCATTTGCTTTGTATCTCGATTCAAATATTACCTTTTATTTATTTAAGTTCTCTCTCTCTCTCTCTCTCTCTCTCACAGAGAGGAAAGGAGAGGGAGAGAGAGATAGAAACATCAGTGATGAGAGAGAATCATTGATCGGCTGCCTCCTGCACGCCCCCTACTGGGTATCGAGCCCGCAACCCAGGCATGTGCCCTTGACTATAATCGAACCTGGGACCCTTCAGTCCACAGGTCAACGCTCTGTTCACTGAGCCAAATCAGCTAGGGCTAAGTTCTCCATTTTTTAAAGTATTACATAAGTCTCCTTTTTCCCCCATTGACCTCTCCCCGGCTGCTCCCACCCCTGAGCACATGCCCTCACCCCCCCTACTGTCTGTGTCCATTGGTTATGCTCACATGCATGCATATAAGTACTTTGGTTGATCTCTTGCCCCCATCTCCTGCCTTCCCTCTTAGGTTGGTCTGTCTGTTCGATACTTCTATGTCTCTGGTTCTATTTTTGTTCATCAGTTTATGTTGTTCATTATATTTCACAAATGAGTGAGATCATGTGATATTTATTCTCTGACTGGCTTATTTAGCTTAGCATAATGCTCTCCAGGTCCATCCATGCTGTTGCAAATGATAAATTTCACCTTTTAAGGTAGGTGTTTCCTGATCTCTCTTAAAAACAAGCAAACAATCCCCACCATTTCCATTCACAATCCTTTTCTCTGACCCTAATTTAATGTTCCCCATAGAACTTACAAACATGTAGCATACTATAATTTTTTTGTTTTTTATCTCAACAGAATATTCTATGAGAGCAAGGGTACTATCTCCTATTTTCATAACTCTGTTTCCATTATTATAACAATTGCTATAACATGGAAGAACTCAGGAAATATATGTTAAATGAGTACACAAATGAGACAGTTAATGGCTTTGGTTTTTACTTCCAGGCCTACATAATACACAGGTCTATCCTTGTATACATTCTCTTCATATCTCATCCTATATCTTGAAGTTCGAATTAATCATTTGTTCTGGTATGTCTCTATGTCATCTCAGAAGTGAAATATCCCATGCTGATTCCCCTTTGCACTGAGCTCGTCTGCATTAGTAGTAAACATTTATCTAGGCTTCAAACACATTTTCTTTGGCTCCTTTATTTTCTCTATGACCCTTCAGCATTTTCTGAAGCAGTTTCTTCACAATGGATGTGGTGCTCACATTTTTCTTAATGTGTACAGGCAAACACTTGCCCAGACCTCCCAATGCCTCTGATCTCAATCCCTCTACTGTCCCCTGTACCCAGTGCTATACAAGATCATTGCTCTCCCACACCAACCTTCTTTAAACAGTACCTTTATTATTTCATTCTTCTTGTCAAAACATTCAACAGCTTCCTATATTCTATAACACTAAATCTATAGACCTCTTTCATGGTCCCTGATTTACCTTATTTATTATCTACTCCCAAATACATACCCTTAGGCCAGCAATAGTAACATGATTAAGACATGGCTCTTACTCTGAAGGAGCTTAAATTTTCTGTAACAATTATTATTTCTTCATCCCAGCACTCTTTTGTTGTTCACTCTTATTTCATGGGTAATAGGCTTGTTTCATGGCTAGACTATAAATGTTTTGAAGTAAGGGGTCATGACTTCTATTTTCTTTCTTATATAATACTTCACTTTATATTGCTTTTGGCACTAGTTTTTGTTCAAAAAAGACATGCTTGTCAATTGATTTAATATTAAGATATTAAAGGTGTATTAAATATTGTTGATTTCAAATATTAATGAATATATGATTGCTTTTCATAGTGAAAGCCAATTTTTCAATGTAATTACATGTAACAGTATCTTATTTTAATAATTAATTACTCAGATATCAACTAAGATAACATTTCCCCACTATTTTCCCCCTCCACCTCACACCTACCCCACAGCTCTTATTTATGAATCACTCCATCATGATGGGCAATGCCAGAATAGCCACCAATTCCCCCAAACAGCAAATTCTGATTACTTTTTAACTACTATGATTTACACCAAGACTTGAATTATCCCAGAATCTATGAAGTCTTCTTTACATCTAATATAACTTATATATGTATATGTATATTTGACCTAGATCTATATATTTTTCCACAAATCTGGCATCTTCCTTACTTCCAGCCCTATAATTCTCCTGCTTTCCCTCATGCCTCAGTGTTGCTTCTGAAGTCATGCACAGATTTTGGCAGTAGTTTCCCTTGGCAGTAACTACCAGAATGAGCTACCACAGATGAGATAACATACATTAAAACTGTTTATAAAGTAATGAAATCCTTTAAGTTGGTGTTATTACTTATTATTTTCATGATGTCGATTTTTGAGATTATTTATGTCCAACATTTGGTGCTATATAAATCTTACTTTTTTCATCTCTTATATTCAGAACATTGTTGAACATTTTCCAGGGATCATGAGAGGCTTTCGCTTTAAGCATAACTGGCAAAATCATTCCATTAGATCCATCCCCTTTGGAGGAAAATGATTTATTTTACAAAAGTGGCATCTGCCATCACGGGGCTCTAATAGATGCTATCATCCTTTGGTGGCCATGCTTTACCTCCGAATGTTTTCTTTAATAAAGTAGATTGTGATCAGTGTGGTTAAATAGAAGCATAATGTGTTTCTTTCAAATATTGACAAAAGAATAAATTCTTAATTAGAATCTCATGGTGGAAACTACCCCATTCACTGACTGGTGACATCATTTCTGCCACATGGTATTCAAATCCATGTGCCACCAGTACAAGAGCCCTAAATTCTTTTCTGAGAATCTATACGGATGCTTAGCAGGCGCTATAATGCATTAACAACTTTAAACATGAAACATAATCTATTCCAATATGTGTTTATTACCTGATCTTGTATACTTTATAATATAACTGTTCATGAGACCTAATTATTTTCATGGCACTTTCCTTTCCCCCTGTAAAGAAATGTTCGAGAAAAATAACCCTGTTTAGAACATGTTAAATCTTTATCATCTTCATTTTTTATCAAAAGAGCAAAAGACATGTCTGTGGATAAACCTGCAGGAGTCAAAAGCCTGTGGCAGGTTTCAGAGAATCATCTGTTCCCTCCTGAGCTAGGAGGATTTGGAGGACAGAGCTCTGAAAGTTGCCAGGCCTTGGGGGCAAAGCAGGTTTTTGTAGATAAACCGTAAGTCACAGATTCTACCTTTTGGAGCCAGATATCATTTTGTAGATTAATTAATACTTGTGAGGACTTTGAGGATGAAAGGCATTGTGAGCACACAGTGTTTTCTTATTTTAAAACAAAAAACAGCCACTTTGGGGGGAATGATTCTATTGACTAAACCGAAGGAAAATCCACAAGTGCTTCAGTCTTTCAAAATTCTACTTTGGCGAGATAAAATTAGGTTTTCTGAAATAACATGCTCCCAGATACTTAAGCTGGTAGTATGTTAATAATAATTATATAATTTAATGACTATTAGAAACCATTTCCATGTTTTCATTGTTTCATGCACCCTTTCTTGTCTCAAGTAAGAGTGTGTTTATAAATTCTAATATTTGTTGAGGCCATTCCTGTGCTAGTTTTTGGGTATGCATTGATATGCCAAATACTCATGTTCTTTTCTTGAGGGACTTTCAATCTATGGGTAAAGAGAAATGTTCAATAAGTAAGGGAATAAATCATTCCATAAATGCATATTACAAAACCTGCTTTAACAGCAGAAAAACAAGTTTCTATGTGAGAGGGAGAGCCTACCTTGGATTGAGTAGTCATAAAAACACTCTTTGAAGGGGACATTTAAATTGAGATAGGCAGTTTGGAGATTGTCAAGCAAAGAACTGGAAGAAGAATGATTCAAACAGAAGGAACAGCAAAGACAAAAGTCTAGAGGACAGAACAAATTGTTACATTTGGAAAAGTATAAGAATCACACCCTAGCTAAAATAGAGAAATAAGTCAGGGGATTTGAGCAGATGGGGGCGGGGGGTGATTCTCAGATCATGAAGGCCTGGAGCTGATGGTAAGGAGTTTAGAAACCATTAAAACACAACAAGAGGTTCAAATAATTTTTCCCATCCAGACACACATTTTAAGTTCATTTAACTCCAGAGTAGAGAAAAATAACACACAACAACAACAAAAATGCTATTAACATTGAGTAACCCTGTCTGCCGTACTGCTTAGACTGAAATATA
>NW_006294418.1:2256137-2260068 GCF_000327345.1 Myotis davidii
ACCCTCTGGGGATGTCCGACTAACGGCTTAGACCCCCAAGGGATCGGGTCTAAACCGTTAGTTGGACATTCTTAGTTCTGCCACGGAGGTGGGAGAGGCTCCTGCCACCACCTCTGCACTGACTAGCCATGAGCCAGCTTCTGGCTGAGTCATGGCACTCCCCATATGGAAGTGTACTGACCACCAGGGGGCAGCTCCTGCATTGAGCGTCTGCCCCCTGGTGGACAGTGCACATCATAGCAACCGGTCATTCTGCCGTTCAGTAAATTTGCATATTAACCTTTTATTAGTATTATATAGGATGTCGCTATTTCATCTTTTGCCCCATCTATCCAGCTCTTGCCCCCACTTCTCTCTGGCTATCACCATACTGTTGTCTGTGTCCATGGGTTGTGTATATATTTTCTTTGGCTAATCCCTTCTTTAAATTCACTTCTTTAAATTTTTATTTTCAGATAAGTGCTTATAACCGAACTATTATATATTTTTCTATTATATCATTTAGAATTAAGATATTTTTTAATTGAACACTTGTAAATTTTAGCACAATTTAATAAATTATGCTAGAAGCAATTAGGAGATTTTTCATGTAATGCAGATACATTTCAATAAATATTTTATTAATTTTTAATTTTTTAATTTGAAATAATCTGATACATGTAAAAAAACCTATAAAATACTACAGCATATTATATGTACCCTTCACCCAATTTCTTAGGTGTTAATAATTTAAACATAACCATTATACAACTAACAAAATTTAATCTATATGTGTCTTTATATTTAAAGTGGGTTTTGTTTTTGATTCACCCTCATAATCTGTCTTTTAATTGGTGCATTTATGCCACTGACTTTCAGAGTCCTTACTGATAGAGTTACTGCCATATCAGGCAGCTTCTGGGGCTTCTTGGGCTTCTGGGGCCAGCCTGCGGCCCAGGATCGGATCTGATCACGGTCGGCAGGCAGGCGGCTTCTGGGGTTGCGCATGGGGGCCTGGATGGTGGCTCACGCTGGTGACTTGTGCTGTCCTGCCCTGCCTACAGTATGCAAATTAGCCACCATCTTTGTTGGCAGTCAATTTGCATATCACCGATTAGCCAATGGGAGGTGTAGTGAAGGCATGGTCAATTACCATGTTTGTCTATTATTAGATAGGATATGCCTAAGAGATTGGTCGACCAGTCGCTATGACACACACTGACCACCAGAGGGCGGACGCTCAATGCAGGAGCTGGGCCCAGTGGTCAGTGCACTCCCACAGCAGTTATGCTGTTCTGCTGACCGACAGGCACCAGATGCTGGGCTCACTGCTGGCAAGCACAGCTGCAGCAGCACAAGTCTCTCCTGCCTCCACAGCAGTGCTACTGAGCAGCAGCTGAGGCAGGCGCAGTGGGGCTGGGATGATGGGAGTGGCCCAGCCGGGGCTCAGGCTCCTCCCCGGCTGTCTGCCGCTTTGTGCACTACTACATCCCTTGGGGAATGTTGGATGGCCAGTTTGGCCCGATTCCCACAGCTAGGCTTGGTCTGTGGGTATTGGGCTAAAACTGGCTCTCCAACATCCCCTGAAGGGTCTGATTGCGAGAGGGCACAGTCCAGGCTGAGTGACCCCACTGGTGCATGAATCCATGAATCCATGCACCGGGCCCCTAGTTAAGTTCTAACAAAAAATGAATTATGCTAATAACGGGCCTAGACAGTACAGAGAAGGCCATTCTAACTGAGCTCCAATAGCAGGCAAAGAAATAGCAATATAGTTATATCAAGGACACAAAGAAATATAATTCTGGACCGAAGAGAAACTGAAGAGGAGGACGGAGAGGTGAGATACAGGAAAAGTCTCTAGAAGACTGAAGAAAGCTTTTGAGACACAAAGAGGTGCCTTCATGAGCCTCTTTCCCAAACAGAACCTGGATATTTTGGTCTGACCAAACAAAACACGCTGGTTACAAGATGAAAGTCTTAGGAAAAAGGCTATGGGGGGTTTTAGGCATCAAATATTAGCTTTTTCCAAATGACATTTTGATGACTTAGGGGTAAATAAATCAGGACATGTGGGTAAAATTTCCTTTGAAACACACAGGGGTTTAAAATGATGGGGAAAATATTTGGCAAAACATAATATGTGCTTTGCCAAACCCAACATTAGAAGAATGGTTCAAGACATTCAGCAGAACCCCAAAGCCTAACATGCTCTCTCATTCTCAGTGAGAGAAAGAAAGGGAGAATATCCATGAGAGTATTGAGCAACATGTATATAGATGGTTATTAATAGGTTGCAGTGAGCAAACTCTGCCTAACTCTAAGGCCTGAAATCAAGACCAGCTTCTCAAGAACTTCTTGGAGAATGCTTAGTTGCTCCTTCCCTGGCACCATTCATGCATAACCCAGAATCATTTTCCTTTGCAGTTCTTATATTCTCCTTTTCATGTAATCAGCCTATCCAACTTGAATTTTGGCTTACCATTTTTTAAAAGTATGTGCACAGTAAATTATATATTTACATTAGGCAAACCATTATATTTCATGATTTCATGTCTCTAAAAACATCACATTTCAAGCTATATGTAAGATATTTCTATAACTAAGCATTTAATTCTTTATAAAATTGGTGCTAAATATGACATACAGAAAAGCTGTATTTTTAAGAAGATTTGTTCCCTCACTTTCATTTCTGTTCCTAATGAATTGCATCTACAGCAAGTCCACATATAAGGTTAACAGATCTGATATAGCAAAAAAGAGACGGTATAAAAATAAGTGGAGATGGAGAAGAAAAATGTAAACAGTGAGCTCCAAGGAGAGAAGTGGTACATCCTAAAGGCATTGTTATAAGAAGGAAAGCCAATGGAGCTATGTAGGATGAATATGTTCCAGAGATATACAGCATGCTGATATACAGCATGCTGATTATTGTTAATAAGATTGTATTATATACTAGATACGTGCTAAGAGATTAGATCTAAGGTGCTCTTACCACACACAAAAAAAGAAAAGGTAAGAAAGGTAACTATATGAGGAGATGAATGTGTTAATTAGCTCGACTATAGTAATCATTTCATTATGTATATGTATGATTGTACAAAACACTATGTTGTACAACTTCAGTATAATTTTTTATTTTAAAAATAGAAAAAATGAAAAATAAATTTAAAATTAAGCCAATGGAAAGAAGACAGGCAGATATATCTATTTCTGTGGGTAATGGAGAAGTAAAAAAGAATTTAAGAGGAAAAGAGAAGCATAATTTAGGAGTAAAATGATATAACCAGGTGTGTCCCCATTCTGAGTTTTATAATAGAAACTAGAGGCTCGGTGCATGGATTCGTGCACACACATTGGGGTCCCTTGGCCTGGCCTTTGCCCTCTCACAATCTGGTACCCCTCAGGGGATGTCAGAGAGCTGATTTCAGCCCGATCTCTGCAAGCCAGGCTGAGGGA
This sequence comes from Myotis davidii, assembly GCF_000327345.1. Taxonomy (NCBI): domain Eukaryota; kingdom Metazoa; phylum Chordata; class Mammalia; order Chiroptera; family Vespertilionidae; genus Myotis; species Myotis davidii. The sequence goes on from NW_006294418.1 coordinate 2,259,576, forward strand.
CCCTCTTATATGCATACTAGAGGCCCGGTGTATGGTGCACAAATCCGTACACCAGGTCTCTAGTATGCATATAAGATCTTGGGTTAATCTTTTCTTGCCCACCCTTCTCCCCCCTTCACTCTGAGATTTGTCAGTCTGTTCCATGTTTCCATGCCTGTGGTTTCTACTCCTGCATTGAGCATCTGCTCCCTAGTGGTCAGTGTGCATCATAGCTACCAGCCAGCCAGATGGCCAGTCAGCCAGTTGCTTAGGCTTTTATATATATACTAGAGGCCCGGTGCACAAAAATTTGTGCACACGGGAGGGAGGGGGGTCCCTCAGCATAGCCTGTGCCCTCTCACAGTCTGGGACACCTCGAACACCGCCTGCCACTCCGGCCTGCTGCTCCTGCTCATCCCAACCCGGCTGCGCCTGCTGCTGCACCGCTTGGTAGGCTCATTGCAGCTACGCTGCGGGTCTCTGGGCAGCAGCAGCCAGCCGTGAGCCCTGTCTC
>NW_006294418.1:2260752-2268720 GCF_000327345.1 Myotis davidii
ATTATAATCGAAACTCTTTATCATCTCCAGCTCTGAGATCGCAGCCGGCTGAAAGCTGGTTTCTGGGGTTTTGTTTAGCTTCTATATGTTACAATGTTTCTTAAACTGAAAGCTCAGAGGCCGGCAAGGCAGGCGGGGAACGTTGGAGTCCTCCATCACTGAAGCAAGGGAGCCTCATGTTCAGTTTAAGCTGCCTGGCTGCCAGCCGCCATCTTGGCTGGAAGTTAAATTGCATATCACCCTGATTAGCCAATGGGAAGGGTAGCAGTTGTACACCAATTACCATGTTTCTCTTTTATTAGATAGGATATATAGACTAGAGGCCTGGTGCACAAAAATTCATGCACTTGGGGCGGCGGGGGTGGGGGGTTCTCTCAGCCCAGCCTGCATGCTCTCACAATCCAGGGCCCCTTGGGTAGGATCCATTCCCTCACAGCATGGCTCCGGTTCCCCAGAACCTGCAGGTGTGGGGAGGGACCAAGATTCCTAGATCGCAGCATGGCTCCGGTTCCCCAGAGCCTGCTGGAGGGTGGAGGGACCCAGAGGCCAGTCCAGTGGCAGCATGGCTCAGTTCCCACAGCTCCCTCCAGCTGCTGCACCATGAGCGGCTGGGACCCAGCACTGACTACCCTTGCGGGCAGCCAGGACCCAGCACTGACTCCCGCTGCGGGCAGCCAGGACCCAGGACTGACTTCCACCTTGCCAGCCAGGACCCTAGCCTGGTGTTTGATTGTCCATCCGGACGTTTAGGTTGTGATGGCCCCTGACTCTTTATATATTAGAATTATAAAATCAAACAAGATTAACAGAAAAGTACTGAGAGCTATTAAAAGTTCAGAAAAAATATAGTAAGTGCCTCATAATTAAATAGGAAAATAAATTCTAAATATGTTTGACAATTACAGTAGCCTGGTGTTGTAGTTACAGAATGATGAGTTATAGTTCTCCTGGAGCAGGGCAGTCCATCAGAGATGGATTCACAGAGTGGCAGTATTTTGAATGGCCCTCACAAGTTTAGGGCTGTCTCAGTTTTGTGGGTCTAAAAATTTTATCAAAGTTATCAGGGCTTAGAGAGATAATGATCCCTAGGGACTATCTACTAGAACCAAATTGTAAGTCTGATGTATAAACTATAATTTTGATTTATGAATTTATGTAATGGATATTCTGATGCTGACTATTTTAGGCACCCACATTCTACATCAAAGGACCTAGGAAGTTGATTTAGGAGTCAGAGTGCTGCCAGTGAACACAGAATAAGAACAAAGGGGAAAAAGAAGAATGACTTAAATACAATTGCTGAGTAAATGTTATAAGGAGTAAGGGCTTTGTGGTTCTGGTGTTGAAAGCCAAGTTTTCCTCATCAAAATCTGGTGAAAGTCTTAGATCCAGTTCATTTCCTTTTATCAACATGTATTTTGACAGGACTCTTTTGGTGTACTGGTGTTGATGAAAACCTATTGTTTTTGATTCTACTTCTTTATCTGAGAACAACGTGGAGACTTCACATAAAAAATTGCAATATCTGTACTTATGAGTGTAGGCTGGTCTTTCTGCCACAGGTGTTACATTAATCAGAGATTGCCTTCTGCTCTCCTGCCTTGTCTCTCACCTCCAACTAAGGTTGATAAACCAGTGCTACCTGGATATCCTACTACCATGCATTCTTTTCATCTGTATTTGAGCAGAGTTTGGTCTACAGAGTATGTCCTCAGCTAGAAGACTGGCTGGCATCCAATCTAGACAAATTGCTGATCTTTCCTGCCACTTAGCATTAAGTAGGACTTCTATAGGACACTGGACAAATAGCTCAAGAAGCCAGATTCAGCATCTAAAGATTGGTTGACATTTGTTAAGTGTACATAATTTAGGGAGTGTTACTATCTTAAATACCTTAAAATTGGACCAGAACTTGAAGTTATGGTATCCTCAACTTAGACCTAAAACTATATATAATTTTATATATTACTAGAGATAAGACCACCTGAGTCCTAGTTGACCAACATACTCAACTGTAATTTATGTATCATTGTCCTTTCAAACCATGGCATGACCATAAAGTAGGAATACATAATTAGAATAATTAGTATGGTACCATGTATTAGTATGGCTACATGCAAAATACATGGAAATCTTTTGCTTGACCTAATACTTCTGCCAGCTCCTATGAGCCTCCCAGAATAATTGATTCTTGGTGCCTAAAACATAGTGAGACATTTCAAAATATGATGACAAGGACTACTAAAGTAATTTAAAATCTACCTTATGAAATATTTGCTTGCCAGAATGGGACTTAAAATTAGGCAGTGCTTTCTGTGTTGGAAACCTGGTTGGAGTTTTCTATTCCAGGGCAAAAGCTGGCCTAAGTGTCTGAGGTGGCTGGAGGGGATTATGGTATCCATTCCCCTTAAAAGCAAAACAGAGTGAACATAGCAGCTGTATTGAAGGGGAAGGTTTTCTTTCTTTTTTTTTAACTTGAAAATTGGTTGAAAGAATGAATGACTGTAGATAAATATAAAGAGACAATGGGGAGAAATGAACACTTTCCAGAAGTGAGAATGTGCGCATGATGTCTGTACATGTATATAACTACGTGTAGAAACATTAATGCAGATACTTGTAGATATATAAAAATGTGCACACTAGTAATAGTAAGTGTTGTAGCTAAGAGTACACAGTAAAAGGATGATTAGCTTCTTCTTATTACACTAAAGGCAGCTTGGATTTTGGAAGATATAGGAAAATATTACTAAATTGCCATTTACCCCTTCCTCTTTCCTTTTTCCCGGACCTCTTTGTGGTTATACCTGACAACTGTAATGCATTGACTCAAGACCAAGGGAAATGGTTCAGCCTGTTTAATGGCAATTAAGTCAAATGTATAGAGTTCTAACATGAGATATACAGACCCTGGCCCTAATCTCAGGTACCTTGAAACGGCCCAGCAGTTTCTGGAAGAACATAGCTTATGTGTTCAAGGAGATGGAATTTTAAGGTAAATAATTTTAGCCTGCTTATGCTGATTTCCCCCCTGCATGAGTATTAACTTTTGCCTTTCACATTCCTCTTTTTGAGAAATGATCAACAAAACACTTATCTGGTCTACCCAGTGGCCTTTTAGTGAATATTTTTGGGGTAAGAAAGGGTATATTCTTAGCTGAGAAAGCATGCATCATTTTTTTCTGATGGGTAGAGAGGTCTTGTGGCTTTTTGGTAGATAAATTCAGGCTTTTGGTAAATTTTATTTTCATCAGACGAAAGCTTAAGTAAAACAAATTTTGTCTATGGTTACACAACAAAATTTCTCAATATACATTCATAAAGAAAGGGACCTCCTCTGTGATGCTAATTGCTACTGAAAACGTCCTTCTTTCAGGCATTTGTAGAAACCAGTGCTACCCAGAGTTACACACTGAACTTATTATATGGGTTTTAGTGGGTAGACAAATAAGATTCCTTGGCACCAAGAAAAGGGTACAGTATGTATGGAATAAAAGGTGGGGACAGCAAATGAATAGATGTATCCAAGTATAAAAAAGTCACTAATGAGCATCATGATTCTAAAAATTGTGCAAGAGAGCTTCCTTAGACTCTTTTGCCCTGTGGAGAGCATGCCGAAGTAAAAGGAATTTTCTGGAAATGTTGATATGTGAAAAATTCTTTACTATGATTATCATAAATTATCACAATTATCTTAATCATTATTCAAAAATCTTCTCCCCTAATATATTTTTGAAAGTTAAGTACTGTACTTTGTATTAGGAGTATAATAATGAACAAGTCAGAAAAGATATTGCCTAGATCAGAGTGGGTCTGTAAACAGCCAATTCTTTAACTGGTGAAATTTTAGTGGTTTGAGACAACTCATTGCCAAATATCTCTTCCTTTCATCTGTCACAATACAGATTGAATTTCTTGGCTTTTCCAGGTTCCTATAATGATTTAAATAAAAATGTAAACAGTCCATTATTCATTCACTCATTTGATCAAACAGTATTTATTATTGTGACTATTGGTGCTATCCAGGACTCTAGGTTCTGGGAATCCAGGTCAGAAAGGTAAAGTCACAGCACAGGTGCAGGCACAAGCAAGTAAGCGGACCATTACAAACAATCCCGTAAAAGCTATGATAGTGACAATGGCAGAATGGAAATGGCGATTCAGGACAGGGGCCCCTAAAAGAGATTGCAGAGGAATCATGGGAAAACTCTAACAGACACATTGCATTTTAAATTAGATGTCACATGTTTAGGAGTTTGTTAGAGGAAGGCATGGTGGAGGTGGAATATTACAGCAAGAAGAAAGCGTCTAAGGCAGGGGTGGGCAAACTTTTTGACTCGAGGGCCACAATGGGTTCTTAAACTGGACCGGAGGGCCGGAACAAAAGCATGGATGGAGTGTTTGTGTGAACTAATATAAATTCAAAGTAAACATCATTACATAAAAGGGTACGGTCTTTTTTTTTTTTTAGTTTTATTCATTTCAAACGGGCCGGATCCGGCCTGCGGGCCGTAGTTTGCCCACGGCTGCCCTAGGGTGTCACTGAGTGAGGTCCTTCAATACTAGGCAGGTGACTTCTTTTTTATTTTAATTGATTTCAGAGAGGAAGGGAGAGGGAGAGAGAGAGAGAAACATCAATGATGAGAGAGAATCATTGATCAGATGCCTCCTGCACACCCCCTACTGGGGATCAAGCTCACAACCCTGGGCATGTGCCTTGACCAGGAATCAAACCAGCAACCTCCTGGTTCATAGGTTAATGCTCAACCACTGAGCCATGCTGGTAGGGCAGGCAGGTGACTTCTTAAATCTTTAATCATATAGCATGGGAGAGAAGGTGTCAGCAATTCATCAAGATGAAAAGTGGGAACACAAGGTAAGCTCATAGGATGGAGGTGTGTGAAATAAGGGGAAGGTAGAAATAGAATGTTAAGAAACTAAAACAGCCCTGCCTGTTTTGGCTTAGTGGTTAGAGCATCATCCAGCAGACTGGAGGATCCAAGGTTCGATTCCAGTCAAGGGCACATGCTCGGGTTGCGGGCTCTATCCCCAGTAGGGGGCGTGCAGGAGGCAGCCAATCGATGATTCTCATCACTGATGTTTCTATAGAGAAACATCTCCCTCTCCCTTCCTCTCTGAAATCAATACCAATATTAAAAATATATATATTGGTTGAAACTAAAACACTTATAGACTTTTATGGGAGTCACTAGATCACAATTTGCATGATGCATTTATTACCCTAGAACTCCACAAAACTTCTGTGGTATTAGAAAAAATTATTGAATCTCCTTTAAGAATCTTGCTGATGTACAAGTAATGAGAGCCAATACATACAAACAGAAAAGGAAACAAACCCACATTATAGAAGAAGTTAGTGGGATGGTGTTACACAGGATATCTTGGTAACAACAGAATAAATGCAATGTCACTGTTTTAAATGTCCTTCCACGGTTCACATGACTCAGTTACCTGGCTCCATTGAATTTTTCTAGATCCCTGGCCTCAGCAGGTTCATGAGGAAGTGGGGGTGTGGAATAAAAAACAAAAGAACTTTTCCAAGGATGATGATCAGTAAAATTAAGGAGAGCATCAAATTTGTCTTTGTTTTACTGTTGTTAATCAATTTTGCAAGCAAGTTACTTCAATGCCCCGAAGGAAAAGCGAGTAAAGGTGTGTCACCATGTAACAAATCATTCACATTACTCTTTGTAATCTTTCTTTTGGTTATTTAAGGGCTTGTAATGACTATCATCTTGCAGGCACTTCCCATAAGCTATATATGCATTATTAATGAAGTTCTATGACTGGAAACTTCTATCACTACAATGACTTTTGGAAAGCATAGGCTCATTTAAACTAATAATGCATGGGAGTTTGTCACAGTTTTAACATATGCATTCTTCTTGCAGATGGTTAAAAAAGAAGGTTATCTTCAAAAAGCTAAAATTGCCGATGGAGGAAAGAAACTAAGGTAATAAAAGTTATTTAATTCACTTTTATCTGACTGTGATAATTCCCCATCTCCTCTACTTGTGCCATCCCTGTTTGAAAGTAAGGCCGTATGTTTCAAGACTAGAATACACTCTATTACTATGATCGTTATTTTCACTATAGTTATAGTTTTCCAATAAAAGTCCTATGTTCTATATTGTTATACAGAATCTATATATATAAAAGCCTAAGTGACCGTTACAACCAGTTGGCCAGAACAACTGGTCACTCTGACATGCACTGACCACCCAGGGGCAGATGCTCAATGCAGGAACTGCCCCCTGGTGGTCAGTGTGCTCCCACAGCAGGAGCACCACTCAGCCAGAAGCCGGGCTCATGGCTGACAAGTACAGCTGCAGTGGTGGCAGTTGGTGGGCAGCGGAGAGCGGAAGCGGCGGGGAGCCCGGCCCCGGCTATGGTTCCTCCCTGGCCGCCTGCTGCTTTGGCACTGCTACATCCCTCGGGGGATGTTGGACTGCCGGTTTTGGCCTGATCCCCACAGGCCGGCAGTCCAACATCCTCTGAGGGTCCTGGATTGAGAGAGGGCAGAGGCCAGGCTGAGGGACCCCACCTGTGCATGAATTCATGCACCTGGCCTCTAGTACATAAATAAAGTGCTCTTGTCTTCTTAGGACTTGAAATCTTTAAAAAATGAAAAGAAATAAGATAATGGGTTTGATTTCTCATATTAACAGATTAAGGGGTGAATGGACTTGTATTGCATTAAATAAAATTTTCCTATAATACATTGCAAGCATAGTTGTTGTTTTCATCAAATGAGGATCTGACATACATTTGTTACCCAAATAAAAATAAGTTGAGAAAAACAAAAGGAAAATGAAATCATTTACCAGATAAAAAGTTGAAAGTTGCATTTGGTGGTGAGATGAACACAATAGGTGAGAGAAATTAGAAAAGGTAATAAGCTTTCCTCAGTCAACAACAGAAACAACCTTGAAGGAAAAAAGTTAATAGGAGAGTAGAGAAAGGCACTAGAATATTGTGAATGTGTGGAATATTTAGAAATAATTACCTCCATTTTAGATTTTTTCCTATTTTTCATATAGGTTCTATCACGGTTGACTCTTGAACAACGTGGAAGGTTAGGGGTGCCTATCCCCATGTAGTTGAAAATCTGCCTATCATGTTGTTTCTTAAAGTGGCCCTTCACTTTGGTGAATTCAATCAACCTGAAATTGAAAACAGTATTTTTGTTTCACTGTTGGGAATGTGCAGTGGGGAATCTGCATTTGGGAATGCGAAAATAGTGCTTTCCACCCCCTTGGTTGAATCTTCTAGGACAGTGGTTCTCAACCTTTCTAATGCCGTGACCTTTTAATACAGTTCCTCATGTTGTGGTGACCCCCAACCATAAAATTATTTTCGCTGCTACTTCATAACTGTAATTTTGCTACTGTTATGAGTCGTAATGTAAATATCTGATATGCAGGATGTATTTTCATTGTTACAAATTGAACATAATTAAAGCTTAGTGATTAATCACAAAAACAATATGTAATTATATATGTGTTTTCCTGTCCCGACCTGCGGGACTACAACGGGGGAACCAAGAGACACCCTAGGAGAATTACTTCATAAGTAATTTTGCTACTGTTATGAGTCGTAATGTAAATATCTCATATGCAGGATGTACTTTCATTGTTACAAATTGAACATAATTAAAGCTTAGTGATTAATCACAAAAACAATATGTAATTATATATGTGTTTTCTCATGGTCTTAGGCGCGACCCCTGTGAAAGGGTTGTTCGAACCCCAAAGGGGTTGCAACCCATAGGTTTGAACCTCTGTTCTATGTGAATTTCTGAATTGCCAAGTGGTGTTTATGTGTAATATGAGGGGCATAGAGACAGTTAACTTGTAGGGAGTTGTTTCCATCTCTCCGTGGCCAACAGGGGGATGTGGAATTTTATACAAGTGATAAGTGTCTGGCATAGTGGTACTTTGGGGACCT
>NW_006294418.1:2274623-2278595 GCF_000327345.1 Myotis davidii
CATGTAAATATCTGATATGCAGGATGGTCTTAGGCCACCCCTGTGAAAGGGTCGTTCGACCCCCAAAGGGGTCACAACCCACAAGTTGAGAACCGCTGTGCTAGGGTAAAACCAGCAGATAGGAAGGGCCAATGGTGTTTATTGAAAAAATTCCTCCTATGTGTGGACCCATGCAGTTCAGGCCCATATTGTGCTTGGTGATATGCAAGCTACAAAGGTACGTAGAAAGTATTCAAATTTGGAGACAAGGCATATAGTGTCCTTGCTCATAAACCAGGGGTGGGGAACATCTAGCCCTCTAGCTGTATGAGGCCCGCATATGATCTGTCCCTGCGGAGGCATTAGGGGTGAGTTAATTAAATATTTAACCAAATATAGCAGGCTATTTTTTAAATTAATATTTATTGTTGAGATTATTACAGTGGTCTCTCTTTTTTCCCCCCATATCTCCCCTCCACCCAGTTCCCACCCCACCCCAGGCCCTCGCCACCCTATTGTCTGTGTCCATAGGTAATGCATAAATGCATATAAGATCTTTGTCTAATCTCCTCTCTGCACCCCCACACCGCTTTCCCTCTGAGAATCATCTGTCTGTTCCATTTCCATGCCCCTCATTCTAGTCCATTTACCAGTTTATTCTGTTCATCAGATTTTTTATTCATTTGATTTTTTAGATTCAATTGTTGATAGATATGTATTTGTTGCCACTTTGTTGTTCATATTTTTATCTTTAGCTTTTTCCTCTTAAAGAATACCCCTCAGCATTTCATACAATACTGGTTTGGTGGTGATGAACTCTTTAGCTCTTTATCTGACCTTCCATTCCAAATGATAGCTTTGCTAAGTAGAGTAATCTCGGTTGTAATGGTTGTAGGTTCTTGCTATGCATCACTTTGAATGTTAATTGCCACTCCCTTCTGGCTTGGATAATTTCTGTTGAGAAATCGCTGACAGTCATATGGGCACTCCCTTGTAGGTAACTAATTGCTTTTCTCTGGTGCTTTTAAGTTTCTCTCTTTGTCTTTTGCCCTTGGCATTTTAATTATGATGTGTCTTGGGTTCCTCATGTTTGGGTTCCTCTTGTTTGGGACTCTCTATGCTTCCTGGACTTGTAAGTGTCTCTCACCAGTTAGGGGAAGTTTTCTGTCATTATTTCTTCAAATAGCTTTTCAATATCTTGCCTTCTCTCTTTTTCTGCAACCCCATAATTTGGATATTGGTACACTTGAAGTTGTCCCAGAGGCTTCTTACACTATCTTCATATTTTTTTTTTATTCTTTTTTCTTTTTGCTCTTCTGGTTTGGTGTTTTTTGTTTCCTCATATTTCAAATCATTGATTTGATTCTCAGTATCCTCTAGTCTATTGTTGAATCCCTGCATTCTTTATTTCAGTCAGTGTATGCTTTATATCTGACTGGTCCTTTTCCATTTTTTTGGCATCCTCACTAAGATCCTTGAAAGTCTTAGTAAGTGCCTTGGAGGTTTTTAGAAGATTCTTGAGTAACCTTATAACTGTGGTTTTGAACTCTATATCCAGTAGTTTGCTTTCTTCCATTTCTTTCATTTTTGACATGTTTCTTTGTCTCCACATTTTGGCTGTTTCCCTGTGCGTGTTTCTATGTATTGGGTAGAGCTGCTAAGTCTCCTTGAGTTAATAGAGTGGCCTTGTGTAGTAGGTTTCCTATAGGGCCCAGTGGCTCAGCCTCCACAATATCCTGAGTTGGACACTCTAGGTGCATCCCTTTGTGGGCTGTGTGCACAATCTTGTTGTAGTTGAGCTTTGATTGTTGTTGGTGTCACTGGGAGGAATTGACCTCCAGGTCAATTCGCTGTCAGGACCAAGTGTGACTACCGTGGGAGAGCTGCTGTGCAAGAGACACCCTTATGGAACAGGACTTGCTTCAGTGGGGCTTTGGTGCTCACTAAGTCTGCCTCTTGAGTGTGTCAGTTATAGATGTAAAGAGTTTTAATCTGGTTTGGTCTCACACTGATCACTGGGTACACTGGCTCTTGGGTCTCCAGGGAGATGCAAAGTCAGCCACTGCCTGGGGCCACCCAGCAGGAGCTACAGAGAGATCTGCAGATTCCTACTCTTTGTATTGGGTTTTGAAGTGCTCAGACAAGAGCCAGCTGTGAAGCAAGGCAGGCTGGTGCTGGTGCTGGGCCTTGGGCCTTTTATTGATACGTTTGGTGCTCCGTGACCCAGGTGCAGCTTGTTGACAAGTTTTTAGCCTGAGAAAGGACAGGCCATTCATATGAAAAGCCTTTGCCCACAGCTTGGGAGGGCTTGTAAATTGGGTGGGGCAGGGTCTCAAGCAATCACCAGGGCACAGCAAATGGAAATGGCTGCCAGTCAGCTCTGAAACCAAGGAGGTCTCAGTATGGGAACAATGACCACTGAGAGCACCTCCATCTGGAAGAAAGCCACCCGAGAGTTTCTGCTCCAATGCCAGACAGTCATATGTGTCTGGATCCTCCAGAGCCTTGCCCAGCACTGGAGCTCAGAGGAAGTGGGAGCTTGTAAATTAAGTTTGTAGTTCTGGCCTTTTAAGAGGAGCAGCTGGGTCTCCAGCAGCCCGTGTGTCACACAGCCCCAACCTACACTGATTTTTACAGCCAGTAGATCTTACTGCCCATAGGGATTCTTTTCCCAGCTCTGGGACCCTGTGATGTGCGTCTGGTGTGGGGTGGGGCCCTTTACTCCTCTGGGCAGCCTCTACAGGGATGATCTTCCTCTAGATTAAAATAGCAGCAACCATGGGTTCCCGGACCAGCCCCCTCCACGCGTCCACACCTCTTGCCAAACTCAGTGTGCTTTCTTCTTTACTTCTCTAGTTGTAGGACTTCCATTCAGCCAGCGGTTCTGGATGATGGTTGGTCTGTATTTTAGTTTTGATTTTGTTTATAGGAGGCAGCGAGTACAGGCATTTGCCTATGCCACCATCTTGGTTCTCCTAGCAGGCTAATTTTTTTAAAAAAATATATAGTATTGATTTTTTTTTTTTTTTTTAAGGCTAATTTTTAAGTTTACAATTTTGTATGGCCCGCAAATCTATAATAATAAAAGCGTAATATGTTAATTAGACCGGACAACAAAACGACCTTCCAGACATCATTCCAGAAGAAGCTGCCATGGCGGGGGCTGAGGCAAAGTCTGTTAGGGGTGATCAGGCAGGCAAGCGAGTGGTTAGGGGAAATAAGGCAGGCAGGTGAGCAGTTAGGGGAAATCAGGCAGGCAGACGAATGGTTAGGGGCGATCAGACAGGCAGGCAGAGTGGTTAGGGGTGATCCAGCAGGCATACAGAGTGGTAGGGGCGATCAGGCAGGCAAGCGAGTGTTTAGGGGCGATTAGGCAGGCAGGTGAGTAGTTAGGGGCAATAAGTCAGGCAGGTGAGCAGTTTGGGTGATCAGGCAGGCAAGCAGAGTGTTAGGGGTGATCAGTCAGGCAGAGGAGGTTAATGGCGATCAGGCAGGCAGCCAAGTGGTTAGGGATGATCAGGAAGGCAGGCAGAGTGGTTAGGGATGATCAGGCAGGCAGGCAGGCAGAGTGATTAGGGGCAATCAGGCAGGCAGGTAAGTGGTATGGCAATGAGGCAGGCAGGTAGAGTGGTAAGGGGCAATCAAGCAGGCAGGCAAGTGAGCGGTTAGGAGCCAGCAATGCTGGATTACAAGAGGGATGTCCAACTGCCATTGGGGTCGGGCCTAAACTGGCAGTGGGATATCCCCCGAGGGGTCCTGATTGCAAGAGTGTGCAGGCCGGGCTGAGAGCTCCCCCACCCCCCATGCATGAATTTCGTGCACCAGGCCTCCAGTGATACTATAAATATCCAAATGGCCCTTGGCAGAAAAAAAAACATCCCCAGGCAAACCCTAGAAGGAGACTCAGACAAAGATTTCAGGAGACATTAGGAAGAAGTGGGAAACTAAGACAGAGAAAGGAAGAAAGTCAGCACAGCGTAGACTATAAAGCAA
>NW_006294418.1:2278714-2281386 GCF_000327345.1 Myotis davidii
GGGATTGAGCCCACAACCTGGGGCATATGCCCTGACCAGGAACTGAACCATGACCTCCTGGTTCATAGGTCGATGCTCAATCACTGAGCCCTGCCGGCCAGGCTAAGTTGATAATTTTTTACAGGCCTCCAGTGATACTATAAATATCCAAATGGCCCTTGGCAGAAAAAAAAACACAAGAAAACACATCCATAAACTATTCTTGTGAATTTCTTTCTTTGAAGGTGATTTCAAGACAAAGCAGAGAAGTGAAACAGAGCTCTTCCCTTAGCTGCTTCAGAGGGAATCAGTTTTCGGTAGTTTCAATCAGTTTACATACCATTGTGTTTGTTTTATTTGTTATCACTTCAATCAGTTTGCATCCCATGCCTGTGTTCTAGTTTAAATTCACATAAACATTAATTTGTACTCTTATTGTTATTTTAGTCAGTTTGCATGCTGTTATGAATTCTTTCAGCTTTTTTCATTTAAAGTTATATAAATTTTACTTTTGTTTGTTTTGTTTTTTAACTTCAGGTGCACAGAATTGAGTTGATTGTACTCTTCAGTGTGTGGTCTTATATTAACATTTTCTGGGGAGGGCCCATTGCTAGTTTTACTTTATTCTCAGTCTTCAATCCTCACTTCAATCCCTTGTAAAATGTATGTTCATCAAACTCACTCTCCATACATTCAATTGGCTATATGTGTGGTTTTCTAGAAAGTAGTGTGTAGTTGTGTGTATGTGAATGTGTTCTTAATTACATAAGCCTTTTTGTCTTATAAACCTCATTTTGTTTCCTACTAGTTTAATTTAATGTTATTGTTTTGATATTTATCTATATCCATACACTTAAAATGAGTTCATTGTTTCCAATTGCTGCGCATTTTGCCATTGTGTACAAATACCAGAGTGAGCACCTAAATTGTCCCTAATTCCTTTGATCACAAACATCATTGCAGTAAACCACATATATGTCTCCTTACTAACCTGTTAGGAATTCTTTCCAGTGCATATCCCCAGGAGTAAAGAATTGCAGGGTAGAAGGAACACACATTTATAAATCCATTGAGTGCTGCTGCCAGACTTTTTCCTGAATGAGTGCATATGTTCACATTCTCTCTGCAATGCAGAAGAGCTCTGTCTCACCATAATCTTATCAGCACACAGCTTCATACACCTCTCAGTTTGGCAAGTCGATAGAGCATTACTTCAGTGTTGCATTTATTTTTATTCCTCTGATTAGTATTCCAGTTGAGCATCACTTTATCTCTTTCAAGTCAGTCAGGTTCTGCATTCTGAGAATTGCCTCTGCATTAAAATCTGACTATTTTCTATTGGGTTTCTGACTTTTTTTGAGAGAGAGAATTCCTAATATATTTTAGGTAGTAATACCTTGTCAACATTAGACTTTGCAAAAATCTCCTCCAACTCTCTCCCATTATCCATTTACCTTCCTGATGAAAGTCCTCAAGGACCAGACATCTTTAATATGATCCCATTTGTTGCATAATCTTACTCTATTATTTTGGGGGCTTCTTTTGTCTGTGTTATAAATACTTTACAAATTGAACATTGTGGATATAGTCACCATGTATAATCTATATATATAAAAGACTAAGTGACCGACCATACGTCCCTCCAAGCGTCCAACTGACTGACCAGCCGGTACATATGACGCAAACTGGCAATTTAAAAATAAACATTGACTCGCACATGCGCAATACATATAAAGCTCTCGCTGGCACCAATCACACGCGATGCGAGAATGTATCTGAAGACCAACTGTTGGCACAACGTACCTCTGAAGCTGTTTCCCTTGATGCCAGCATTTGCGATGACTATTAATAAATCACAAGGACAAACTCTAGACAGAGTAGGAATATTCCCACCTGAACCCATTTTCAGGCATGGTCAGTTATATGTTGCTTTCTCTTGAGTTTGAAGAGTCTGTGATGTTAAAGTTAAAGTTGTAAATACTTCATCACAAGAGAAATTAGTCAAGCACTCTGAAAGTGTTTTTACTCTTAATGTGGTGTACAGGGAGATATTAGAATAAGTTTAATCAATTTATCAGTCATTATTTTTATCAATGTTGTTTTTATATCATGTCTTTGTTGTTATATCATGTCTTCATTGTTGTTATATCATGTTGTTTATTTATTAATCAATTTATCAATCATTGTTTTCATCAATGTTGTTTTTATATCATTTTTTGTTATTTTTATATGTCTTTGTTGTTTTTATATCATGTTGTTTATTTATTAATCAATTTACTACTTGCATATACATTTTCCTAATTTTATTTCATCTCTGTCACTTCTATTATAAAGAAAGGGCAATTAGCAATATTAAAACATTTTGTATTTTAATTTTATAATACTATATTATATATACTATTTTGATATGTAATTTTTTGCAGTAATGTAATTACTACAAGAATCTTTCTTCAAATTATTTCCTTTCAAATGTGCACAAATCCATGCACTGGGCCACTAGTAACATATAATATTCCACCATGTTGATGGGACTGTAACACACTAATCCAGTCTACACTCCTCTTTTATTTGATTTTTAAATTGATTCCAGTTTTATACTAAAATAGTTATAATTGCTGCAAACCTCCTAATACTTGTCAATTTTGCTTTTATATTTTCTTTAGGTAAATGCTAACCCTGCATTACTTGATTAA
>NW_006294418.1:2286253-2320022 GCF_000327345.1 Myotis davidii
GCCCACACACACAGCCAGTACATGTGATGCACACTGGCAATTTAAAAATGAACATTGACTTACACAGGGCAATTAAATATTAAAACATTTTGTATTTTAATTTTATAATACTATATTATATATACTATTTTGATATGTAATTTTTTGCAGTAATGTAATTACTACAAGAATCTTTCTTCAAATTATTTCCTTTCAAATGTGCACAAATCCATGCACTGGGCCACTAGTAACATATAATATTCCACCATGTTGATGGGACTGTAACACACTAATCCAGTCTACACTCCTCTTTTATTTGATTTTTAAATTGATTCCAGTTTTATACTAAAATAGTTATAATTGCTGCAAACCTCCTAATACTTGTCAATTTTTCTTTTATATTTTCTTTAGGTAAATGCTAACCCTGCATTACTTGATTAAATCAAATGACCATTTTATTTAAAAATATGCCTATTATGTATGATTATATTTCTTGCCCAAGGAGTCTATATTTTTTTTGTAACTGCCAACAAAATGTTCAGTTTGATCATAACCTTAAAAATGTGTAACTTTATCCCATTGATAATTTAGTAAATATTAAATTATTATTACACTAGAGGCCTGGTGCATGAAATTCATCATGGAGGGGGTTCCCCTCAGCCCAGCCTGCACCCTTTCCAATCTGGGACCCCTCGAGGGATGTCCGACTGGGGATCGGGCCTAAACCAGCAGTCGGACATCCTGCTCACAATCCAGGACTGCTGGCTCCTAACTGCTCGCCTGCCTGCAAGCCTGATCACCCTCTAACCCAGGGGTGGGCAAACTTTTTGACTTGAGGGCGACAGTGGGTTCTTAAACTGGACTGGAGGGCCGGAACAAAAGCATGGATGGAGTGTTTGTGTGAACTAATATAAATTCAAAGTAAACATCATTACATAAAAGGGTACGGTCTAACCCCCTTGCCGGCCTGGTCACCCCACACAGCCTGCTGCTCAGTCATTTGGTCCTCCCTAACTAACCCTCCTGCCAGCCTGGTTGCCCCATGCAGCCTGGTGTTCAGTCGTTTGGTCATCTCTCCCTAACCCCCCTGCCCGTCTGGTCGCCCCACGCAGCCTGTTCGGTCATCCATTCAGTTGTTTCGGATGTGATTGCCTCTGGCTCTTTATATATAGAGAGATTATAACCGTAATTGTTATAATTTGTATTTTCTATGTAAAATTTTGTTTGATAACTTTTTACCCATTTATCAAGGTACTTTAATATATGTTTATACATCTTGAGGAGTTAGTAAATAATATTAATAAACTAGAGGCCTGATGCATGAAATTCATGCAAAAGTTGGCCTTCCTTCCTCCGGCTGCAGGCACCAGCTTCTCTCTGGCACCCAGGACCCAGGCTTCCCTCGGAGCCCGAGATTTGTCTGGAAGGTCTTCCGAAAGGATGTCTAGTCTAATTAGCATATTACGCTTTTATTATTATTGGTACTTACCTGTCAAGCACTTGGCTAAATGTTTTACCAGTAATACTGAAATAATACTCTAAGATAGGCTGTATTATTATTTTCAATTTTACAAGTAGAGAAACTTGGTCACTTGTATTAACCTCTCCTTTTTTCCAAACTTTATTGTACAAAAGATTAGTGTAAGATTTTAGCCTCACCCTCTGTTTGAAATAGGTTAGTTTTTTCCCTCTTGGTAGAAGCCTTTTGAGTCCAGGGAGTGAAAAACCATTCTTTTATTTTGTATCATCGACAGTACCCAGGGCTTCAATTGCCACTTAGCAACTTTATTTTATTAATATTTATAAAGTTTTTTACTCAGAAATCCATAATAATGTCATCCACGTCATGTACTGTGTCCTTGTTTTGTTCCTCTTCCTCCCCATGTTTCTTTCTTTAGCTTCCTTCTTTCATATATTTCTCTTTCTAAGAAAAGTTTGACCTATTTCTGAATATGAGCAAGAGTGGGTACAGGGAAGGAGGACACTTTGGCTATATGTTACATTCATAAAGGACCATAGATTTAGCCTTATTTTGAAATGAAGTTCCACAAATTTCCCCAGTGATCACAGACAGGATTGAAAGCCTAAAGCATTCATCATTCAACTTTAATTTTTAATTGTATACATTGAAAATATGGTTTAGTTTTTCTGATGAAGATTAGGGCTTCCTTCCTTTGGGGCCTCCAGATCCCAAATGAGAAGGAGCACCAGCCTCTCTGAAGCTCTGAGACAATAGTGAAAAGTTACTTTCAATCCTTTAATTTACAAAAGGCACCTGGCAGCATGTACACTCTCTCAGTGCCCTTGTCTCTCCCTCTGCACTCTCCCTTCATGCCTGCCCCTTCGTTGTCTCATTGTCTTATTCGTAGCTCTGCACATCTAGTCACATGTCCCTTCTCCCTCTGATCTTCAGATAGGTCTGAGAAGTGCATGTGTGTGTGTGTGTGTGCGCGCGCACACACACATTGGGTGGGGAGGTGGGCAGAGGAGGGCGGTGGGAAGAAGTGGAATAAAGGTGGTGCAGGGTTATGTCCCCTGGTGCCATTTTCACCCCAGGGCCCATTGCTATTAGACCTTTTGTTTGTTTCTTCTTATTTCTTTTTTTTTAAACCATTGTTCCTAAGAATAGACTTCCTTTAGAATGTGATATGAAAGTGCACTTCTGACTTATTTTTCTTTAGCACTTTCTGCTCGGGATCCCAGTAATTCACCCCAGGCTGAGCCCGTCTTTCTTTTTGCGTGCAGTAATGAGGACTAAAAGGAAGGTTTGGAGACCACATCATGTGGAAATAAACTTGTGAAAGGTTGCTTTGGTTTTATGATTTTCTTCATCTGCTCCGTTATAATTTCCAACATCTGATAGCTCTTTGAATATGTAAAGCTTTTCTGTTTCTTGCAGTACTGGTAGAGACGTGTATATTTATACCTCCATGTCTATTTGACCCTCCTTTTAGACATGACAAGTTATAAGAGGCTTAAAAAATGGGAAGGAAGAATTAAGTTTCTAACGCACCAGTTTGAGAACGTGTCAGAACATTTAACAGTATCTGAGTGATTTTGTGGTAAATTAGCCAGGGACACTAGAGTAAATTACTTTCACTCCCTCCCCGGGTGCGAACTCAAGTCAAATCCAGTGTGACCATGTCAGCTAACAAAGGCAGGCAGCCGAAAGAAGGTCTGAAATTTACCAAGAAATCTCAGATATTTTCTTCTGCATTTTGGTTAGCCACCCTTTCATTATCCAAGGAGGCATAAGAGAGGTGAGTGTAGGATTAAAGTTTAATGCTGGAGCAAATGACTGTGTAAAACTTGGAGCTCGAGCTGACATTCTTATAACCATAATGAGTAGTTTAAGGGGCATTCTCCATCAAGGGCTCCTCAGATAAGCAGTTACAAAGTTGCTGTTATTATGTGCTGCCATCCGGTGTCCATGTTGTAGAATGCAGAGTTTTAAGCCGAGCTGATGCCTTATAGAGTTTTGTTATTTTTTGTTTTGTTTTGTTTTTTGTTCTTTTCTTTTGTTTGTTTGTGTTTATGTTTGTGTTTTTCTTTTTGTTTTTCCACCTTCACAACTCACAATTTGTTTTAAGAAAGCCCTTTAAGTGTCTCACTAATTGCATAAATCAGTCTTTATTTGAATGTAGTTCCTCTTCCTAATTGTGGTAAGCACCTTGACCCCTTAGATGCGATTTGTTTTTGTACAAAAAAAAAAAAAATAAAGTAAATGCCTGCAATTCTTGTATCTGTTTCCTGCACTGAGTCACTACCCTCAATATCAATGCCTCACATGACTGATACCCTGTAAATTTGTGGGGAGACAGGCTCACCTATTCCTAGGCCTCTGACTTAATGAAGTGGGATAGTTCTTGAGCTTTGGGTCTTACTTAATCTTTAAGTCCATCCAAGTGTTTTTTTTTTTATTTTCCTTGTGGGAAATAAAAAAAAAAGTGTTCTCTTATTTAAGATGAGACATTAATTGGCTCCAACCAGTGAATACATTTACCTCGTGGCCATCATGAGGAGGTAGGAATAAACGGGCTTGCAATTCATCATTCCAGGACAGCCCAGGTCAGGCTATAAAGTGACCTTTCTCCAAAAATAAAGACATTCAACTAGTGACAACAGTTCTGTATCTTCCTTTCTCAGAGCCTTTTGTGATGCTCTGCATACCTGTGCCTTATAGGACTAAGGAAGAGTTGCATGCAACCTGCTCTAGAGACAGCTGATGCAGTAGAATGAACATAGCCTTGAAGGTCCAGGAGATGTGGCCTCAATCCCACATTTATGATTTCTGTGCCCTTGAGTAGTCTGCAGCCTTACTAAGCTTTAGTTTCCTCACCTGTAAAATGGGTGTATTACCCACTTCCCAATGTTGTTTGGAGAATTTATTTGTTTCCATGTTTATTCCCCATCTCCTCTGAGTTACAGGTAGACTTCTTAAGGTCTGTCTTATTTGCCTTTATATATTCAGTCCTGGAACTGTGTCTGTCATGTGATAGGTGCTCAGTAGATACTTGTAATTAGCTTAGAAATTAAATTAGTTGATGCATATAAAATACCAGATCATCTGATTGACACAAGTCCAAAAAGTCAGGCAGACCTCTAGGAAGCTTAGGTATTGGCACTAGAATTATAAATTAGCCAAAATATACTAAACCAGAAGTGTTAAATCTTTTTTTTTAATGCTAGGCATGACATATCAAAACCCTAGGGAACTAAGAAACAGAAACAGGAAATGCAGGAGATAAGTGCTTTAGTAGTCTTTGTTAATGAATAACAGCAAACACAGAGCAGGAAAAATCTAGATGTGTGACCTTCCTGAAATATATATTTTTTTTACTAAAAAACTTTCAGCAGGCACCTACTAAATGTCAGATTCTGTATCCAGAAGCGGAGAAGCCCTAACAGGTTAGGGATGACGTCTCTTTGGGGGAACTAGGAGAGTAGAGGGTCTAATGTTCCATCCTGAAAACGGCTTCATCCTCAAAAGGTCTATTTTGAGAGTTTCATTAGATGGTGCTAGAGTCACCTGTCCTGGCTAAGCTTACTTTTTGAACAAACAGTCACCTATAAGGATTTCATTGCATACAGAAAGCATGAAAGAAAGGTTCAAGTCAAAGCAAAACGTTGCCAAATGACACTTTTCACACTCTCTCCAGAGCTGACAACGCATTCAAAAGGCTCAGTGTGTTAGAGTAATGAGGTTAAGAAGCTCTTCCACTAATACTCTGAGAACTACAGCAACACAGTGAGCCAAACCTATCAGATGGACAAACCTCTCCGATGGACAGGACAGATACTGTAAGGATGATGGCCAAGTCTCTAGAGTACTTTGTTCAGCAGTGGGAGGTTCCAATTTAAGTCATCCGGTAAAAGTTGGTCCCATGAAGTGAACTCTCAGCCACTTCCTAGCCTGATGCTCCCTACTGAGTGTGGGTGAGTCTGCACATCACAGAATAATCACATAGCAGGACTGAGACTCAGGTGCCCTCATTAGCAGCACGCCTCTGTTTCTGGATTCTTAGGAAGAGTTGAAGGGTTCCTCATGTGACTCTTAAGCCAGTGCAACTTCTAAGAGAAGGAAAGAGCTTGGGAGTGTCTGGCCTTTGCCCAAACTTCTAATTAGCATCAGGTAAAATCGTTTATAAGAGAGCACGGATGGCTTATCTCTTGTTACAGGTTATACACAATAGCTTTTATGATTGGAGAACTTTGGCTAAAACTGTGACAAAATCTCACATTGACAGTCTCCTTACCCAAGATTGTGCTGCTTAATCCTTAAAAAATGACAGTATAAATTAGTGAACAGATTAGAGTACAGGTTTTGGAGTCAGAGAAACTGGGTTTGACTCTGAAATTAAAATGCATGGCTTTAAGTTACCTAAACTCTCAGAACCACGTTTTCCATATTAGTACCTTTGACATCTATTTTGTGAAGCTAAACTTCCACTAGACAATCAAACTTATGCTAAGTACTCAAAATATGATTTGTGCTAATTATTTTTAAAGCAACTATGAAAAAATGAAATTAATTTGGGACATCTAAAAGGTTTACAACATCATTTTCTTCTTCCTTATGAAACAAAATTATTTTAAGCCAATTGGGAACATCTTTACTCCTAATCTATTGCTGTTGAGGCATTATTTGCAGTTGATAAATTCAAAACAAAATAGCACTGTATGCAAAGTGTCAGGACCATGCCTATTACTAAGGCTTCAAAACCTGCATTTCTTACCCTCTTTGGCTTGTTCTTCAGATTTCCCTAATGGAACATTTCAAGGCAGTTCGAAGTTCTAGTGTAGAACCACGAGATAATTGAATTTCATGCAACTTTGATTCTAACCAGTCCCAGCTCCAAGTTTAAGAAAGGGAAGAATAATGCCAATAAATCCTATAAATGATCAACATCTGAAGCAGATTCAAATGAAAACTATTTATCCAGGACTTGCTACAGACAGGAAGCACATACGACATAGTCTGATCACATGCAGTCAAAATTAGGGGTGGAAATAATAGATGCCCAGTCTAGACCAGCAGTCTTTCCAATGTTTCCCTCTTGTCTATCTGTGGCCCCCCTAATATTATGGGGCCAACTAATATGACCTCATGAAGAGAAGGCTAAGGCTGCTCTAATTCACTTGCTGCTACCTAAAAGGACAAATGGGCACTAGGGTGAAGGGGAGAAAAGGCCTACGTGTTTGTTTTTTCTGTTTGTCCCCCCAGCATCTTTATTATCATTTGATTGAAAAAGTGACTATTCATTTGCAGAAAAGTAGATCTAAGAACATAGTGTTCATATTTGTAAGTTGGAAAATACACATTGTTTGTTTCTGTTTGTCATGTTATTTTTTTTAACGTGATGATATATTAGTAAGATAGCTTCAGGCATGTAAGAGCATCCTAATCTTATAAATATTAACTTGATTGAGTCAAAGTTGTCCTTTCAATCAAGCCCCTAGATCTTAAGGGAGAAGTGGAAATAAATTACACAAAGATCCTGACTGGTCATTTAAAACATATTTTTGTGTAGTTTTCTGTCGACCTGAATAAAGTCTTTCTGTAAACTTCTTTTTTAAACCACTTTTGTAAAATGAAGTCAGCTACTTTGAAATGAGTGTTAAACTAAAGCAAATTACAGTAATATGATATACTGGGTAGAAACTTATTTTGATAAACACCAAGAAATACAAAGGAAAATTAAAAGCTGTGATTTTACCACCTGAATTAACTGTTGTTATATCCAGCTTTTCCCCCATGCCTGAGTTTAATCATTGACTCAGTAAATCCCCACTTAGTATCTACTTGTCCAAGGCACTATGCTAGGCACTTGGGAATGTTTCTGTAAAGATGAAATACTTTTTATCATTTTGGGGGCTTTTTAAAAACAAGGAGATAGAAATGACATGTATAAAAACTAGTTTTTAATTTGTCATAAATACTATGTGAGGAAGTTATAGAAGGCACATTGGAGGATGTGATATTCAAACTCCCAATGAATAAGAATTAATAAGAAGAAGAGGCTGGGATGTGTGAGGACACTCTTAGGTAAATAGCATGGTGTTATAAATTGCATATTGTATTATGGTCTGCATTAAAATCCTCTCATGTCAATATTCTTCTATAGGAGGGGTGGGGAATCTTTTTTTCTGCCAAGGGCCATTTGGATATTTATAACATCATTTGCTTAATATAATTAACTTAATGTAAATTTATGTTGCTATGAAAAAAGCTCCTAGATTTATTGAATTTTGAGTCCCGCCTGTGGTTGCCTTGGCAGAGCCAGATGAAATGATTCCGGGGGCCTCATACAGCCTTCAGGCCAGACATTCCCCACCCCTATTCTGCAGCATAAGGATCCTTATTCCGTTATAGGAATCTGTCATGTGCAGCTTAAATACCAATCTTTTCTTTTTTGATACTTCAGTTATAGAATTAAGAAATAATGATCCAATTCATTCTTGTGCACACAACCTTAACAACTTGTGAGATGATCTCTGTAGGATACATTTAAATTCATAAGAATGGACTTGTTTACTCAAAACATATACACATTTTTAAAGACTATTATAAAACATATTGCCTAATTCATCCAGAAAAGATGTGATAGTTTATACTCCCACCAAAATTGTATGGGAGAATACATTTCTCCACATGTTCAAGAACCCTTGGTCTTATTCCTTCAAATTTTTGCCAATTTGATTGGCAAAGAGGTAAAAAAGCATTTCACTCTTTTTATTTGCATTTCTTTGATTTCTAGTGAAATTCAACATTAAAAATATTTTGAATTAGGCAGCGACACATTAGCTGTTTAGTTTTTAAGACTCAGAAATATATTAAATCAATGATGAGAAGTAACAATGAAAGAAGGTGTTCTGATTCCTATTTTTACTTTGCTATATTTGGCTTGCTGGAGGAACAATTTTATGGAGCGGGTGTTATAGGGAACATGGATACATTAAAACTGGATTTTCAGTGGTTGAAAAGAATTTGGGGAGGATATATGAATTGAGAAACTTTTACTATAAATGCCACGATCTTTAAAAATTACAGAATGTCCTTATATTCTCTAAATTCCATACCACTTATCAACTGTAATAAAGAAAATACTTTTAGGAATTCTAGTTAAAAATATAGCCTCTAATTAATCCAAATGTTGTTCATACTGTATCCTATCTAATACAGGGGTAATATGCAAATTGACCAGCACTCCAACACACAAGATGGCCGCCCCCATGTGGACAAAAGATGGCCGGCAGGGGAGGGCTGTTAGGAACAATCGGGCCGACAGGGGAGTGGTTGGGGGTGATCACACTGGTAGGGGAGTGGTTGGGGGGTGATCAGGCTGGCAGGCAGAAGCAGTTGGGAGCCAGCAGTCCCGGATTGTGAGAGGGATGTCTGACTGCTGGTTTAGGCCTGATCCCTAAACCGGCAGTTGGACATCCCCCGAGGGGTCCCAGATTGGAGAGGGTGCAGGCTGGGCTGAAGGACAACCCCAGATTGGAGGGTGCAGGCTAGGCTGAGGGACTCACACACACACACACACACACACACACCCTTGCATGACTTTCATGCACCGGGCTTCTAGTCTATGATTAATTTCTTTAAATGATAATGCTTTTTTCCTTTATTTTTCCCCAAGGAAAAACTGGTCTACTTCCTGGATTGTCCTTTCAAGTCGAAAAATTGAATTTTACAAAGAATCCAAGCAACAGGCTCTGCCTAATATGGTGGGTAGTTTTCTGTTTCTATTGTTCATCTTTACAGAAACACCGTTGAATTAAACATTTGGACTTTATGCACAGCCCATGGACACGGGCAATAGGTAGTGAAGATCTGGGGGAGGTAAGGAGAGAGGGGGAAGAGGGAAGATGGGAGGTATCTGTTATACTATCAACAATAAAAAATATATTTTTAAAAAGTTTTGATTCAGCAAAAATCACACTAAAACCTCCAAGCTACCACCATCTGAAAGCAAATGGAGGAAATGGCTCAATAAACTTTTAATCAGATGAAGGGAAAATAGAACTTGGTGTCTGTTTTATTAAGTGGTGCATTTGGAGAATCATCACAAAATGAGATGAATAGTGAGCAGCTATCTGGTAATACGAAGGTAACCCTTTAAATTAAGGTGCCATTTATAAATGCTTTATTCTTATTTATGAAATGATCACTAAATGCAGCTACTTGCTCAAATAATGTATTATAAAGGGTGTTATAAAATGCATTAGTAATAAATGCTTAACGGATGAGACTATGGGAAGCTGTTGTAAAGAATATTATAAGACGTAAATCGTATTAAACCATGTATGTGCATCTTTAATACATGAATTTAAGTTGTTATCTAGCATGCTATAAAGTGCTTTACACATTAATAAATAATAATAAACTGTTTATAAATGGCACCTTAATTTAGGGTGCTACCAATGAGGAAACACTCTAAGTTAACAAAGTGATTTTTTATCTTAGTCTAGCTGGGACATTCACTATATCCCACTAACCTTTCCGAATGTATCTATGACTCCATCTAATGGAGCTAACACAATTTCTGTATCCTCTGGTTATTACAAAGTGAAATTTGTAGGGTGTCTTGATTGTACCTGGAGGAGGGCCTCACATGTGCCCGCAGAGATTTGACAGTGATAGTAAGTAGGAACAATTTTGTATTAGTTACTGGGGCAATTCAACCTCTAAACCTTGCTGCCCAAACACTAGTGCTGCCACAGGATGTAGGAGACAGTGGGCAGGCAGCGTATCTGACAGCCTCCTGATTAGGAAGGCCTGCAGGCAGGAACCCACCTGCCATACCCCATCGGCCTGATGGGCGGCAGGGAAAGGGGTGCCTGGCAGGAGTCAGCCACAATGAACTAATTTGTATTTGGCAGGTAATGAAACGATGGGAAGTTCTTTGCTTTCCAGCCACTAGTCGTGTATGCTATGTAATCCTCTTTAAATGGGAAATAGAAAATCGTTTGCTAGGAGACGTTTTTACTTAAAGGAGAAGATTTTAGTAAGAACAAAAGGTAGCATTTGGCTTGCTCCTGATAATTGCAATAGCCTTTATCCCCAAGTGGCTTGCTGATTTTGGAATCTCAGTGCAGTCCAATCTGTAAACTAATTATGAATAAATTAAAAATATATCTCAGCCCTTTGTATTTTTAATTCAAACTGCCTCAGAAAGTCGTTTTAGGGTTTTTATTTTTATTTTTTGGCCACAGTAAGATAATCTTTTTAAGAAAAATAAAGTATCCCTAAGGGCCAGGCACAAAACAGCCCCCACCCCCTCACAGGCCCTTTGTCTCCCCTTGAGTGAGTTCTAAGGGGAAGGAAGTTAGTCAGGGAGGGCGGGCGCTTGCCTAACTGAGTTGGGCTGCTGAGAGGATGATCTTTCTCCTCCCTGGTGACCAAATCCCACTGCGGCAGAGTTTAAGTGAATGTGCTGGGGAAATGGGAGTGATTTGATTCCAAGTTGAAGCATTTGGTTTATATTTATTATTTTAATCTCCTCGTATGAGAAGATAATTATCAGCTGTTTAATTTTAAAGCTCCCTTTTAGATTATGGGAAAACCTTGCAAGTCAGCTCACTAATCTCATGCCTCCAGTTCAGCCTTCGAAATTGTTGTACATTGACAATAGATTTTCCTTGAAGAAACTTGTTAACAGGTTTTGGTGGTTGTTTGGCAGTCCCTGCTTATGACTTCTGGCCCCGTTTTCAATGATCTTACGGTTTCTCCTGGGCACTCATTGTCTTCAAAGGGAATTTAGGGCAGGAACCAACTGTGCTCTGTGGTAATTGGGGAAGAGAATTACAGATTCGTGTTTGTGCTGCATGAATTGTCTTGCTAGTCAACTTCTTGGATACATTTCTAACCAAGTATTAAAGGCCTAGTGGGATAGCCCACATTTCCCAATTCCAGCCTCGGAGAAACGATACGATGATTGCCAGGCCTTGATTAAAGATGCTGTGGTTTTGTTTTGAAAGAGATTTATGCCCCAATTTCTGAATTTTTCTTGTGCCCCCTTACACATGTCCTGGTGTTGTTCATGTGCTTCTGGGGAAAAGGCTGTCCTTCCTTCCAAGGGGTCAGTAGAAATTGCCTGAGTATGTGCAGATGTGGTTTAAAAGAGTAAGTGGCATTTTAATCTTTACAGGAATGCTCTTTGAATGTTAATGCAGTGGTGAACTAAGCAACAAAGTAGCTAGGAGCAGGACTTTGATGTTCAACCACTGTGAACTCCATTCTAGTTTTGCCATTGACAGTTACCCAACTTCTCTGAGCTTTGGAATCCTCATCTCTAAAATGGGGATAGTGTTATCTGCCGGCATAATTAGTAAGGAATGGAATTAGTTAATAAAATAAAACATAGTAACCATAAAATACTTATTATGTTCTATTATAATGTAGTCTATTAAATATATGCATATATTTATGATATTCTTTAGTACATCATTTAGAAAGTTATTATAACCCAATTGTTCCCCTATGTTAGTTTTGCAATTGAACTGATTCAGACACGTACAGGAGAGAAAATCTATTAATTCAAGTTTCACCAATATGTACATCCTCCAAGAAGACAAATATATATACTCATAGGCAGCATAAAATATTGTGTCTGAGCACTGAATAATTCTGAAAATGAAGCCATCCCTCCATTCGAGGCTTTAGATGTAACCTCCTGCATGTCCATATACATTTTCCTTCATTGACTCTTCCCCTTAAGGCGTTCACATTTAATACAGCATGTCACAAAATGTTGTGCCTGATACCACAATCCACGTTCGGCAATTTTTCATTCTCACCGACATTGTTTCAGTTCATTATCAAGTCACATTTTTATTGAAAGTTGCCCTTTCCCTGAAAATAGACAGAGAATCACTTTTACTGGTGTTTGCAACTTAGACATTCTTAGGCTCTGGGTCCTCAGTCAACTCTGCAAAGGAAAGTAGGACTGACCTATTTTTTGTTTTTGACTCTGTTTGTTCTTAGTAAGGCCATTAAAGAAGAACTTACCCCCTACTGCCACTCTCACTTTTTAACAGAAAAAGGAC
Source organism: Myotis davidii (assembly GCF_000327345.1). Lineage (NCBI taxonomy): Eukaryota > Metazoa > Chordata > Mammalia > Chiroptera > Vespertilionidae > Myotis > Myotis davidii. Next base: position 2,298,782 of record NW_006294418.1, read on the forward strand.
ACATAAAACACCCAGTCCCAAACCTAGGTAGGATAAAACCTCAGAATGGAAGTCTTTAGCAAGACAGAAAACTGCCCCCTTTCTGTGTTCTGTGTGCACTTATGTTGTCTCTGTGTTGTTCACCTCAGACCAGAGAAAGTTTGATGCCAACTGGCCAACACTCCAGTGAGGAGCAGCATTTGGAAACCACCAGTGTCCTTAGATCTGCATATGCCGTATGATGCAGGAAAGGGCAGTGTTCATAGTCTCATAGATTTTCATATATTCTTATTTTTAACTCACTTTAAAATTTTTAGATATTGTCATTGGGAAATAATACAGAAGCCATTTTTAGTAAACTGTATAAAACATATACAAATATTTTAAATTATTCATCAAACTTCTATATAATCACCACCCAGGTCAAGATATAGACCCCATCCACCCTAGAAGCACCACCCCTTGACATTTTTCCTTATGTCAACACAAACTCATCCATGGCCACAGGGTAAAATTGCATTTACTCACTATTTTATTACCTTTCCTTATTTTCCCACTTATATCTATGCACCTTAAAAATATAGTTTACTTTGTCTGGTTTTGAATTTCTATATATGGACTCATAGTGCATGTTTCTTTTGGTTTTTGTTTTTTTCTCTCAGTATGTCTTGTTTTTTCTTTCATTTTTTAAACCCTTCTGTATTTTTCTCTACTTCTTTGGTAGTGATGCACTTTGTTTCTGTTCTCTTAGTGGCTTACCTAGGATTATAACATTGATACTTATCAAAGGCTAAAGCTAATCAAATATTTTACCCTCTTCCAAAACATTAGCTTAAAATATGTTTAATCTACTTATGTCTTTTTAAAAATGTGTTTTTATTGATTTCAGAGAGAGGAAGGAAGTGGGAGAGATAGAAACATCAATGAGAGACAAATATCACCCCCCGCTGCACCCCCCTGCCCCCACTGGGGATTGAGTCCACAACCTTGGCACGAGCCCTGATCTAGACCAGAACTAGTGATCTTTCGGTGCAAAGGACGATGTTCAACCAACTGAGCCAGGCTATTTATCTCTTTTTAAAATGTAATTTATTCATTTTATTTTTAAAATATATTTTTATTGATTTTAGAGATGAAGGGAGGAGAGAGAGATAGAAACATCAGTGATGAGAGAGACTCATTGATCACCCTGACTGGGAATCAAACTGTGACCTCCTGGTTTGTCTGTTGGCGCTCAACCACAGAGCCATGCAGGCCTGGCTATTTTTTCTCCTACCACCATTTATTCCCCCCATACCCTCTTCCCCCTATAACACCCCACCCCCGACAATCACCACACTGTTGTACTGTTGTTTGTGACCATGAGTTCATTCTCTCTCTCTCTCTCTCTCTTCTCTCTCTCTCCCCAGTGTATATGCTTTTGCTGTTTGGTATTTTAATTTATTCTTTTTCTTCTTTTTTTTTGACACCACTAGACATTATTCTCTTTTATAGAGTCAATGTTAGTTTCCATTTGCCCAATATTTACAATGTTCTTCGCTATTTATTTCTTCCTGCATCTTAGACCTTCCTTCTAGGATCACTTTTCCTTCTGTTTAAAGTGTATTCTGAGAAATTCCTATAGTAAGGGTCTTGTGGTGACAATCTGTCTCAGTGCCTGCTTGTTTCTAAATGTCTCTATTTCTTCTTAGTCTGGAAATATATATTCTCTCTGAATATAGAATTTTCAGTGGGCAGTGGTTTTCTTTTATCACATCTAATATATCATTCCACTGTTTGTGTGTGCATATGTTTCGTTTGTTTGTTTTTGAAATTTGATGTTTGTCCTTATATTTGAGTGGACTCAATCTCATTTTTTACTGGACTCAGACTTAGAGGTCGAAACTTTCAGAGAGGACAGCTTATGTCTCATGGCAGTTTGTTCCTGACATTTTTCTTTGACCTCTTTCATTCTCTTAGCAGAAAGTTTAACATATTCTTTCGCCTCTTTCTCATTTTACACAGTGCATTGTTTCTTCAGAGCAATACAACGTTTGTGTTGCAGTACACGTGGAGTAACAAGACGCTGAATCTTGGGTCTTTGGTCTGAGGTTCCTACTGTCTTTGTATAGGGGCTTTCTCACAGCATATTGGCAGACATAGTCTTCTTTAGAGATAGAAGAGTTTGCGGATTCTGCCAGCTCTCTTGGGCCCCAGGCTTTGAGGCACAGTAGTATCAGTGAGACCAGAAATATCTTTCTACCCCTCTTTTAAACAACGAGTACATTAAAAACACCGAGATTGGCATCCGCAATGCAGTCCTGAACACTTTCTCTCTCCAGTCCACCTTGGCCTATAACAGGAGTGCCCCTTACCCAGCCGCAGACACTCTCTTCTATGGGAACCTTCTGTGCCATCCCCACTGATTCCAACCACAGAACCCTTCCATTCTTCACCCAGAGCGTCAGCAGCAACTTCTGTGGCCACACACTTCTCATAGAAGGTACAAAGTGAATATTCATCATCCACGTCAATGAGTTTCTGGCAGCCAGTGGCCAGGAAAGCAATGCTTAGTTTCATTCCTGAAGCAGCCAACTGCCTCTGAGGTGCCACGAAAAAGAGCACCACTGCTTTCTGTCATTTGTTACTATGATCAAAAGTTAACTGCTTGTCCACAGTTTCACCATGATGCATGCAGATGTAATCTCTTTTTACTAGTATTTCCCCTGCTTGGATTGTTGGGCCTCTTGAAATTATGTATAACTGCCATTAATATTTTTTAGGAAATTCCCAGGTAATATCTTTTCAAATGTAGCTTATTTTATATTCTCTCTCTTTTATTTTCTTTTAAGCCTTAGTTAAACTTATGTTGTTTGCTCACTCTGTTCTCAAGATGTTTTACATTCTTCTTTTTTCTATGTTTGTCTTTCTGAACTGAAATTTCCAAATAATTTATCTTGCTTTATATTCTAATTAATTAATTAATTCAGTTTCCCTTTGTGATAAACATTGTTTTCATTTCAATTATTGTAATTTTCATTTCTAAAATTTACTTTGTCATTTGTTATAGTTGTTTCCTACAAGTATAACACAAATCTTTTTTTTTTTTTTTCAATTGGGAAGCAGTGTTTTATATTCTGTCCTGTGATTCTAACATCAGAAGTTGTGGTCTCTTTCTGCTGGTTCTCACCCATATTACTTTGTTTCCTTTATGTCTGGTCATCTTTGCCTGTGTGCTAATCATTGTTATTGAAATATCATGGGAGATTCTCTGAGGCCTAGAATAAATATGTCCTATTCCAGACCATTTTGCATTTTTCTCAAGGGGTTTGGGACACTCCCAGTGATTGATTAGCTCAATCTAGGTTAACAGTTTAAACCTCTTACGTTATCCTATATAATAAAAGCCTAATATGCTAAGTGTCCGGTCATCCATTCAGCTAATCAAAGTGCAATATGCTAATGATATGCTAAGGCCACTCAACTGCTTGCTAGGATGTACACTGACCACCAGGGGTCAGACAGTTGACTGGATGACCAGTTGCTATGATGTGCACTGACCACCAGGAGACAGATGCTCTGACTGGTAGGCTAGCTTGCTGTTGGAGTCTGGCTGATCAGGACTGAGTGAGACGGGCCAGACATGCCCTGGAGCCTTCCTGTGGTCCTTCCCCGGCTGGCCAACCTGCGTCCCTCCCTGGCCCCAATCATGCACTGATGGGGTCCCTCTTCCGGGACTGCTCCCTCTTGCAATCCAGGACCCCTCAGGGAATGTTGGAAAGCCAGTTTCAGCCTGATCCTGCAGGCCAGGCTGAGGGAACCCACTGGTACACAAATTCATGCACTGGGCCTCTAGTATGTACATAATAGGACGGCTACAGCTGTGCTATAATTTCTGAGACAGAATTAGTCTTTACTCTTTGTTTTTTTCTTCTATTACATTACTCATCTACAAAGGCAGTCTTCTTTATAATCCCTTGGGATTGGAGAAAAGCAACACATCTAATATTGGTTCTTTATCATTTAAAAAATATGTTTAAAGTTATTTCAGAGTGAGGAAGGGAGATGGAGAGGGAGAGAGAAATAGAAACATTAGTGATGAGAAAGAATTATCAATTGGCTGCCTCCTGCATGCTCCTGACCTGGGATCTAGCCCACAGTCCAGGCAAGTGCCCTGGCATGGAATTGAACCCTTGACCTGGTTCATAGGTGGATGTTCAACCATTGAGCCACACCTGCTTGCCAGGCAGTTATTTTATCTTTTCCAAAGACTCTCAGGCAGTACTTTTTCCATTATTCTGTAAGCTCAATTGACCTAAATTCAAATGTAGAATATAAACAGACTAGAAGTCTGGTGCACAAAAATTGTGCACTCGGGAGGAGGTGGTCCCACAGCCCAGGCTATACCCTCTCACAGTCCGGGAGCCCTCAGGGGATGTCTGCAGGGAGTGGGCCTAAGCTGCAGTTTGGCTTCCCTCTATGGGAGGTGACTTGGTAGGCTGTTCAGGGGAGGGCACTGGCTGGCAAGTGGCCCACCTACCCCCAGTTGCCCCTCCACTGCCACTGGTTGTCATTCCCCCCCATTCGCCATCCCCTCTCTCTGCCCTCTGGCATGCACCTTGGTGGGCCTGGTGCCACCTGCTTGCCGTCCGCCCCCCCTCCCCGTTGTTCCACTGTTTGGTCAATTTGCATATCACCCTTTTATTATATAGGATGCCCTCAGGCAAAGGGCAGTATGTTCACTTGATATGCACTTTTTCTCTCTGGGTTTAGAATCCCACCTCCAAAAATTATTTTCAGTTCTACTTCCACTATCTTTTCAGCCTTTTGTTCTTTTCGGGGTGGGGTGGGGGGGGATATGGTGAAAATACATTCCCTCCTTCTCCAAAGAAGCTTGATATTGTAGATGGATACAAATTAAACTAAAATGATATGAAATTATATGAATGATAAGGAAAGGAGACAAGAGTGTACTGTTTTGGATAGGATAGTCTGGAAAGACCTCTTTAAATTGATATTTGAGCAGAGCTGAATGAAAATGGAGGAAGCTTTGGAGGAATCCAAGAGAAGGATGGTCCAGGCAGAACAGCAAGTTAGAAAAGTCCAGAAACTTAATGTGCTTGGCGTTTGGGAAAGAAGGGAGAAAGCCAGGGTGCTTAGAACACAGTGAGCCTGGGTGAAAAGATTGTGGGAAAATCAGCCCTTTGTTCTTTAAGATAATTTTAAAAAAACCCAGCATTTTTCATTGTTTTTAGTTGGAGAGTTGATCCAGATAACATAGTTTCTCATTACAGTTTACCTCACTTTCATTTAAATATGCAGTTGGTTAATCAAGTTTGTGCTATTTATATAAGCCTGGTAGGAAAAGGCTTCATAAGAATATGTATTGAAATCCTACAATGAACAGCTTGCTCGTTAGGGCTACATATAAGGCACAGAGATATAATCAAGAATAATCAAGATACTGTCTTTGCTTTATAGCATCTCTGCCAAAAAAAAATAGGTTGAGATGAAATAAGAAACATAGAAGAGGTGTTGTTGTTTTCTGTTTGTTTGTTTTTTGAGATTTAAAGGAGAGAGAGCTCACATCTGTGAACATTTGAATTGGGCCTTGAAGGATGATTATAATTTCAATATGAGGATTTGTAGGCAGGGAATTTCAGTGGAGTAAGAAATATGAACAATGTCATGAAAGAGAATGGGCAAGGCCTGTGTGCTAAAAAGAGGAATACTTTTTTTTTTCCAGTTTCGTTGGAAGATTGACTAAAAGAAAAGGACTGAGACAAGTGCTATGGGCTGAGATTTGCTAGGGACAAACCTTTAATAAGGTGTATTTAGTCCCCAGACATCTTCACCCTGTAATAATCTATCATAGCTATTCCTTCTTTAAAAACGTGTTTTTATTGATTTTAGAGAGAGAGAGAGGAAGGGAGAAGAATAGAGAAATAGAAACATTGATGAGAGAGAAATATTAATCTGCTGCCCCATACTGGGGATCAAGTCTGCAACCCTGGTTCATGGGTCAACACTAAACCATTGAGCCACACTGGTTAGGCATAGATTTTATTATTTTAACAAATATATATTTGAACAGAAGTTTGACTAGGTATTATGTGTCCAGGCCTATCATGAGGAAAAGTCAAAGAGGAAGTCGATTAATCGAGGATCAAGGCTTCCTCTCATTTAGACCAAGAGCAAAACTGTTGCTCAGAAGCCCCTTCAGTGTTATTTGTTTCATCTGGTGCTAGAGAAGTCCTAAAGAAACAAAAGTTGTCAATTTGATGTATCCTCTGAGGCCTTTACTCACACATCCTGCGTTTTTCAGGTACATGTACCTATTTTAGTATCAGTGGAGTATGTCCAAGGCTCCAGCACTTCCTTTGCAACTTGCCTCCTAATTACCTGCTGTACTTTGAGAATTTAGAGCTTGTTTGATATGGAGTAGACACCTGATTCAAGCCGTAGGATATGACAAAAAACTCATTCCTGGTTAAAAAACAAACCTCATAAGAACAAAACAAAACAAAAAAACACCCATTGATTGATTACTTCATGAAGCTCTGTAATTTAGCGCATCCACTAATTTATCTATTCTATGAACAATTAACTCCTAACAGGTGTCCCACAATGTGGTTTTAAATCCTAGAGAGATATCTAGATGAATAATATATGATTTCTGCTCACATGTGCAGTGCTGCACCCTACTAAAATAAACACATTGTGCAAAGTACATTTCTAGTTTAAGAAATGTCTCCACACCCACCAAAACAGACCAAATGCACCTTATTCTCAGCAATCAACTGTTTCTGTTTCATTTATCACAGAGTACTCTCAGAAAACTTAGTGTCGCTTTTAACATAAATTCAAAAGCACTATAGACATTAAAGGGAATACTTATCACCTAAAATTGTAAGGTTCTGAAGTCAGTATGTTCAATATGAAGCCCACATGTTAATTTTGTATGTAACTTTTTTGTGTGTGCTACTTTTATGTTTTTTACTTTATATCATGCTATTACTTTTAGTCAGGGGCCAATACTGGCAAATTTTACTTCATGTGACAGAAAACTTTTTAAGGCATTTAATAAAGCCAATAATAATAATAATAATAATAATAGCAATAATAATAATAGATTAATATCAAAGGTCTCATTAAAACATTTTGTTTGCTGTTTTAATATTATTTACTTCCAATCAAAATAATAAGCACAATCATTAATTAAATAATGTAATACATCTAGTGCTCATTCACTGTAGTATGTCTTTAATAACAAAATGGACTTATTTATGGGAGTAAAATGATGAGATTTAGCAAAAAGATGAAAATAGTTTCCATCAGAAAGCTATTCATGAATTATTGAGTGGTCTGTGCAAAATGAATCTGAAATGATTCTATCTTTGTAAAGCGAGTGTTGAGCCCTTATTCAGATCCCTGCTGAAAAAGACCTTAAAAAATGGAAGGGCAAACAATAGATCTACCAACCTTAGCCTAATGAAGGCATTTTAAATCTCTCTTTAATATTTTAATTCTCATAATGATAGTGCTCTGGCAAAGTCAGCTTGGTTATCATTGGGCAGTTTATTACAATAGCCATAGTTTGCCCTATTATATGGTCTCAACATACATTTAAAAATTAGAAAAGCATAATAGTTGAAAATCTAGAAGACGGTGGAGATGTAAAACAAGTAAGAAGAAAAATAAATTAAATTCTAGTATTTTATGTACATAAACTTGGTAAGGAGAAAAATGAAATCAAGTGATCAATATCACTATAAATGAAGCCATGTTCTCTGGTTATACTTTTCTCAGGATTTGGCCATTAACCACAATAAATTTTGTATCTTATGTAATTTTTAATAACCACAAAAATCTATGAAATTGATAAGATGCTTTATAAATGGATAATAGCTTACTGTCCAATAAACCTCACCTTGGGCTCTCTCAGAAAACTATTTTAATTATGAAGCTTGACTCTCTGTGGTTTATCATTTTGGTCAATGCAATGCATCTGATTTAGTGCTTGCATTTCTCTAAGATAAAAGACTTTTACTCCACATTGCACTTCTTAATTTACTGAATATGTGTAGTTGGTCTTTCTTAAAAATTCTCTACTAAGTTGAGATGTGCTCAGAAGCAGTATATCTCATTAGGGAGAAATAGGGGTTTCTAAGTCAGAACACCTGCGTGAGGAATCACAGCTTCACATTGTATTTGTGGCTACAATCCTTGGAGATCCTGACTGCGGTTTGGGGTTAATAAGAGTAACTACATCTTATAGCTATTTTGAGGTTATATGAGAAAATTGATGTAACATACTTTGCAAATAGCAAAAGATAATAAAACTTAATTATATTTACTATTATTAATGTTATTACTATGTGAAGCAATAGAGTAAGTATAGTGATTAAGACAACAGACTTTGGAACCAGATAAAATTTGAGATTCAAATAGCGAAACTGCCACTTAATGGCAGTATATTTAAAATCTCTGTCCTAGTTTTTTGTTTTGTTTTGTTGCTTGTTTGTTGTTTGTTTGTTTTAACAATAAAATAAAGATTTTTCAGGTAGCAGAACACTACCTGCTGTACAAATACAATCCAAAATTTTTGCAAAACCTCATTTTTACCAATACTGCAGGAGAGCTATTCATCTCTGTTGCAAGGAAAGTAACAATTGTCTCAGCCCCGATTCCTTTGAAAACAAAGCCTGAATTGAGTATCCATGATTTATTTGGGAGGCCTGAATCCAGGCACAAAGGGTGCAGTAAAAAGGAAGAGAGGCAGGAAATGTTGGGAAATAGTAGAGGGGATGTGCTACCATGATGGCTACTACTCTACAGAGAGTCTCAGACACGGGATATTGAGCAGGGGCAGAGGAAGAAGGTTTTATCCGCTATGTTTCTTCCTGCTCCCTTTTGGTTAAAGTTTATCATCTGGTCTTCACTTCCTGTGTCCTATGGACTCTGGGAACCCCCTTGGATGGCTACTCAGAAAGTCAGAACCTACACTCTGTAAATAGGCATTTATTTCATCTGATCTGGAAGTGGTTGGGAAGTCAAATCCTGTCTGCACTTTGACAGCCAGAAGGGAGGGCTTAGCATTCCAAGGGAGTGACTGACTGGCAGTCTTCAGGAAGTGGGACCACATGGGTCCAATCAGGACTGGTCATCTAGAGGGACAGCTGAGGCGGACAGGGTAGAATAGGATCTAGGGAAGGACTCTGAGGGGGCACCTGAGGCATCAACAATGTGCCCAGGCTACTTACTGTGCAGAATTAAATAGGTCTTTATGCACCGTAAATGTAAGACAATAGTAGACTGACTAGAAACTATTGTATTTATTCTAGCAAGTTTTTGATTCAGCAGTAAAATCAATAGGTGCTTATTACTTGAAAAGGAGAGAATACTTTCTCCTTAAAACAAACAAACAAATAATCCAAACACATAATATTCCAGTGCCCCAAATCACTAACCAAGATTTGCTTTTATGAAAATCTGGGTTGGTTTGGCCTTGTAATGTACTGAGAAATTTTACTGTAGAAACAATCTCAGTTATTATTAAACTCATTTATATTCATATACATAAAACCCACATCTTACCCTCAAAGTATCCTCTTCTATCTTGACAGTGGATATACTTTAGACATTAATAAGATCAGGTATCCATTCAGCACTATTTCCTAAATCATTTTTCCCAAATGAAAATTTATAAGTGAGTTTTCTCCTCCTCCATGAATGATTTTCCAGAATCAAAACCAGTTATGTGCTAAAACTTAATTCCTCTAAATAGATTTTGTGTTTCATGTTTCAAACTGATAAGGACAATCTGAGTCTATATTCTGGAATAGCAATTAATCCAAAATAAAAAATGGTAGCTAATATCCTGTTTCATAAAATTTGAGCCTTGTCTTTTTTTTAACTGCATCTAATAATAATGGTGTGACAATGAGTGGCCCAGTGATTTGTTGTCCACACACATATACAATCTTCATCCTGGAAAATACCATCAAGTGAAAGAGCATCTGGCCTTTTATATTTTCTTAATATACATTAAAAAGCCCCAAATATCCCATAGAGAAAAATGGGAACTTTAGTCCCAAAGGTTTAATCTAAGTCAGAGAAAAATACATTATTATAGAGAGAATACCCTGTCAGCTATTATTGGGATATGATAAAGATGGACTAAGAGAATAATAAAAATCAGAAATGGACAAGACCTAGGATCAATTTTTAATGACTTCACATTGTTCCCACAATGAGGTTTCTATGTTTTATTGTCCAAAAGCAGTAACTTTTAAATAATTCTATTTAAATATTTTTAAATGAGTCATTTATATTTTTTTTACCCCAGAAGAAATGTGCACTCTTAGGTTTAAATCCATATCTAGTCAAATTTTAAAAAGTATATTTTTATAATGATGTACAATATGATCCACTGGCGTCATGTAGTTCATTAGCAGAGTTTTTCTTGTGTTTTATATTTTATTGCTGTAGAATCAGAAATATGTTTTTTTTTATTAAAGGATTCTTTAATTTCAAGCTTCTTGAATAAAATCTTGTTGGTCTTCCAAATAAATTCTGTGACTCTTGTGAATAACTTATTTCAATGTTTGATAATGCTTACAAACTAAAAATGTTTCCTTATAATAAAGCCTACTCCCTAAAGTTGTTCGTGCCTGGGTCTTCCTGCATTAGCTTTATAAAAATCAATTACTGATCAGGATTTTTTTAATGTAGTCCTCTATTTTCTTACTTTAGTTTTTTTTTCTTTTTGAAGCAAATATGTATTTATCTGCTTGAGTATTATTCAAGCCACTTTACCTTTTTCTGGAACACTTTTAAATTCACCCCAAATCTCTATCATTTGCTTTGATTGTCCTGTATAAGATCAATTCCTATTAAAGGTCAGTATAAATTGGAATATTGTACTTTTACTTCTTATGTATTTCTCATTTTTGAGCTACCACTCCGGGATGTATTATTTAGTTTTACTTATTAATACATTGGAATGAATCTGGAAGTGTCCCATTGTAATATCCATGATGTTCATAAATTTATTCAATAGTTAACAAATATCTGTTGAGTGCTTATTTTGGCCACTTTGCTAGATTTGGGGAAAATAAAGAAGTATTATAAGATAAACCCAGATTGTTCTCTGGTTGTATAGATGTGGGAAAGAGACACACCAAAAGTAGTTATAATGTGTAGGTAACAAAAATAATTGTAACAAAGTGTGTTTCAGAGTAGGGGAAATGCTTGGAAGGAGTGAGCAACTGCACCTATACAGACAAAGGAGAGCTTCATGGCAATTACACTGGAATTAAACTGTAAAAATGAGCAGGAGTGGAGCAAATGGCAAACAAGGAAAGTGGATTGAAGAAAGATAAATGTGTTTCGGATAAAAAGCATGCATATGCACTCATATCACCAGTGTATAAAGTAGTGAAAGCATCTTGCAGTTTGGGAACTGCCATGAATTTAGCATAGTTGGTGTTTAGAAGAATGAGGGAATGAATGGAATGGAGTAGAATGTTTGGGGGATGATGAAAAGGTGCCTATATGCCCTCCTAAGGCATTTATACGTTATTCCGTTTTCCAGAAGAAATAGGGTGAGATTTATGGTTTTAAAAAAATTGAATTATTTCAGAGGGAACAGCAAGCAGAAGAACTCAGATGAGAAAAAAAAAAGAGCTCAAATGAGGTTGAGGTCCTGGGATGACAAAGATGGACACAGTTCTGGAATTCAGGCTTTGTACCTTTTGCTGTGGATGGTGAGAGAAGGGAGGATTCAGAAAGTGAAGAAAGTGAAATGGAAAAAGGGATGACTAACCACGCGAGCAAGAAAAGGGGGCAAGTCTGAAAAGAAGACAGTGATTTCACTGACGTGTCTGTGCTATAGCCTAGTGGCAGTGTTGACCTTATACAAATGGACAACCAAGTATTTATTCAGAAAAATGGGTTTAGTTGGGAAAAACAAAGAATTGCAATTTGGAACATGCATTCTAATGGTGAACCACATACAAGTCCAAAAAAAAAAAAAATCAAAGGAGAGGGAAGTTTTGTTATGGACTTGGGAGGGGCTATTGTAAACAAATAGTTTGTTTAAGGAAACAAAGTTTGAAGTATAGTGACTTTTCTTTTTATTTTTAAATTATTATTTTTATTTTTAATTACAGTTGGCATTTAGTATCATTTTGTATTAGTTTCAGGTGTACAGCATAGTGGTCAATTATATAATTTACAAAATTTTGTCCTGATAATTCTGGTACCATACATAGTTATTATAAAATTATTGACTATATTCCCTATGCTTTACTTTACATACCTCTTTTGTAACTGTTTTGTAACTACCAGTTTGTACCACATAATCCCTTCACATTTTCATCCAGCCCTTCAATCCTCTTCCCATTTGGCTACCCTCAGTTTATTCTTTCTATCTGTGAGTCTGTTTCTGTTTTGTTTGCTTATTTTGTTCTTTGGATTCCACATATAAGTGATATATGGTGTTTGTCTTTCTCTGTCTGACCCATTTCACTTTGCATAAGTCCATCCAGGCTGTCACAAATGGTAAGTGTAATGACTTTTCATTGGCTGAGCTGTTACTGGACAAGGAGGATTCTTTTCTTCCTCCTGCTGGAGATGCAAGACGAGTCTCTTCCTGTTGGGGTCAGTTGTGTGCATTGAGTGACACCTGTGAGAGTTCTCCCTTCTAGCCTCCTGACTCCATTTTAAATGAATTTTCTGTTTATTAATTTTCCCAGTACTTAGTTAGAAAATATAGTTCTGCCACATAAGAAGGAGCTGAGGTTCCTTAAGAAGAACGCTTAAGGGGTCAACATGTTATAAGTAATGGATCAGACACAGGCAAATCTAAAACCCATAGGAAGTGTGTAGACTATGAGGAATAATGAAGGCCTAGAATAGTAAGCCAAGGGTTATCAACACTTACAAGTCAGTGAAAACAACAACAACAATAATAACAACAGAGAAGGAAGGGGATAAAGGGTGAAAGAAGAATCTGGAAGAAGATGCCTGATAGGTCCAAGGGGCATACAACTCCCAGCCAGGTTAGAATGTGTTTTCTTTATTGAGAACAAAGCAGTCAAGGTTGAAAGAGCATGATCAATATTTCTTATAACTATAGCTAGTCTCCAATATTCTATTTGTGCCCTTAACAGAATAAGATGGTATAGAGTTAGGAACTAGAAGGAAAAACACACACACACAAAAAACAAAGAAAAGCTTGTGCCAAAGGAGCATCATTTCCTCTGAGACAAAACAGGACATGTCTGTGAGTTGTCTATGCAATGGACAGCACTGACAGGCCCAATCATTTTAATGTTTGCATAGGCCACTGTTATCCCAAGCATGGGAGTTCATTAGATAGGTGGACCAGAGTCACAGACCCACATTCATAATTCTGGGAGCCAAGAGGGAGAATGAGAAATGATAGCAGAACAAGGAAATAAGAAACGTGAACTTTGATGTTTGGACTTAAAAAGGGCATAAAGGGAGTTAGTAGGAGGAAAGGGTAGCTATAGGAAAGAGCCCATGGATGTGTTGTGATTAGGAACTTGGGTCTTGGAGTCAGAAAAAAGTGAATACATGCCTCAGCTCAGACACTGATTAAGTGTGGGAGCTTATGTAAGGCACTTACCCACTCCCTGCTTGAGTTTCTTCACATGTAAGTTAAGGCAATAATAACTTCACATTGTTGTAAAGAATGCATGAGAAATTGATATAAAACTTTCAGAGGGCAAGACGTATAGGAATTTATCAAAGTTTATTTTGGTTGTTTTTTTCATTTTGATCACACAGGCTAACCAGGAAAGTGGGAAGAATTGTGAGTGTTCTAACACCAGGGCTGACCTCTGTGAATTAGGGGGAAATTTGATGGGCTAATTTGAAAGAGAGAACAGTGTCATGAGACTGTGACCAGGAACACCTAAGAAGTTTGCCAAGTTTCATGACATTAGACTTGGCAGTGATTTCATGGATAAGTTAAATGTCCTTATCATCATAATAAAAAAAAGTTTTAAGTAAAGTCAGAAGCCTATTTGAAGAAAGCAGTCATTATTTGTAATGTTATTATACTGAGTAGCCAAAAGTTATTTTTCCAGAATTAGGGAGCACAAGGAATATTGTATAACAATAAAAAGTGAATGAAAGAGAGGACTGGATCATTGAATGCAGAACAGACACAGACTGACAGACTGACACTGATGGGGAGAGAGGCTGATGTGGCAGCTGAATCAGGGACATAGGCCTGAATGTGAAAGGAAGTGAAACCAGGAAAAGCCTGAGAGTCTGGGAGAATGCACCAAGGTCTGCTGCTTCAGTAATATCAAAAGCAACATAATAGGATGGGAGTAAGGAAAACTCAGAAAGCGGAATTCGTTAGATGAGAAGCTGATAGAAGATTGTTCAAGTGGAGAGCAGGTGAAGCAGTGAGCTCATGAAGAATATAAGGATGGAGCAAGGTCCTGAAAGAGCACCAGGAGGGGACAGAGTTTGGATTGAGATACACCCAATGTAGAGTGGCTGGTACCTTGTCACATGATAGATATGCAATAAATGATTATTGAGTGATTCTGGGAAATCGTAGGTTTAATCCATATGAGTCCATTAAGCTGGTTATTACTTTTCCAAATCACAAAGCAAAAAGTGTTTGACCATTAAACCAAATAGAAATTTTAATTGTTGTCAAATAGGGAATTTTAAGGCACCCAAACCTTCCTTTGAAAGCACAAAAGCTAGCTGCATTTTGGTATTTTTCCTTCATTCATGAGTTCGTCAAATGTTCATTGAACAACAACTATGTGCCAGGCACTGTTCCATACATTGGGGAAAATAGTGGAGGAAAAGGCAAAGGAGGCCCTGGCTCCTGGAGTTTGATTCCAGTGGGAGAACAGACAGCATATAAAAATATACGTGTTAATTTCAGCGAGGAGGAGGGCTGTGGTGAAATTGAAACAAGTTGTGAGATAGAGAGTAATCAGGAGTGCTGAAATGCTACTCTTCTACATGGCAGAGAAGACCTCTGACAAGGTGACATTTGGTTGGGATCTGATGGAGAAGAGTCAGCCATGTGAAGATTGGGAGGTATTCCAGGTAAAGCGGTGGGAAGATCTTCTCATGGGGAGATTAAATTTAACAGAGAAGGAGAGAAACCACATCAATATGTCTGTATTATAGTATGAAAGGCATATCTTTCCCCAAAATATGACATGTTTTAACATAAGTATGATTGTAGTGTAAATTCCGTTTTCAAGGTCTACGTAGTGGTTAGGAACAGACTCTGGCATGATACTGATCACATTTCAACCCTGGCTCCTCCTTTGCTACCTATTTTACCCAGAAAGTTTACCTAACCACCTTGAAATCTTTTCCTACCTATAACATGGTGATCACAGTAACTACCTCATACAGTTGTTTGATTAAATAAATGGATAGTTATGAAAAATGCTTCTTGTACAAAATAATTCCATCTTTGTTTCCCCTGACTGCACTCTATGGGAAAGGTATCTCTTTGGTTGCATAATCTTAATGGTTATTTTGTTGGTTCTGAGTATCCTGTAATTTAATTAACTGCAGAAGAAGCAGGTTGTTTTGTAAATTTTCCATGTCATAACTCACTTGACAATGAGCATTTTCATGGTTTGATGTGTTGCACAATAATGATCACCTGAGCTGTAGAGTGTGTATGGACCAGTAAAAATATTTCACTGACTGAAATATTTAAGGGGCATGCGCATCTTGTTTGGGGTCTCATGAGATTATTACCGAATAACAAAAGAAAGATATGCTATCAGTGGCTGTCCTGCCAGCTGAATTTATCTGGAAGGAAAGTTATGCTTGAATTGTACAATGTTTCAAAAAACCCCACAATTTTATTGAGTTGCCAAAAAAGATCCTCACAAATTAGTATTTCTAAAAACACAGACTTCTGGCTTTTTCTGAAAATAGTCTATTTCTATTAAACTGATAGAATGGATCATAGTGGCTACGAGGCAACAATTGCGCAGAGATTTAACATTTTTACCAATCTTTGATAATTTCATGTTTTAGCCTAAAGTTTATACTGTTGAAAACATTGTCTAAAAATAACATAAGCCTTATAGACAAAAATTGTATTCTATGAAAAATGGTTTGAGAAAAGTACTGCATTTATAGAGAAATCTAGAGTAGCTCAGAACATAGAAAAATAGTGGAGTCTTTGAAATCTGGCATCACTTTCTTTAAAAACTATTAAGAAATTTCAAAACTAGTAAGCTTTTGCTTAATATTTGGAGTTATGCAAATGTAAACTTATATAAGTGTGATTCATTTGAACCAAATGAAGATATGAAGAGGCAAGTATAAATGATATTCTCATTAATTGAATATTGTGAATTAAAGAATATAACAGCTTTTAAATAACACCCACACTGCACTGGGCGGAAGGAAGCATGTGCTGTAATCTACTTGGTCTAAGTTAAATTTTTTAAATACAAATAAACATATACTTATGTGTATAGACTTAAAAATCTGAAAAGTAAATTTCTGAGATACACAATTGCCACCTAAGAAATATTGACTACATTTGTTCCTTTTACAGCTTCATTGACATGTAATTGACAAATAACTGTATACATTTAAGGTGTACAGTATAATGATTTTAAATACATACAAGGGGAGTAAAAGTAGGTTTACAATTCTGAGTACACAAAACACAGAGTTTATTATTAATTATTGTATTATTTTCTATACAAACAACTGTTAACCTACTTTTGCACCACCCTGTATATATTGCAAAATTATTACCACATTAAAGTTAGTGAACACGTCCATCACCTCATCTGGTTACATGTGTGTGTGTGTGTGTGTGTGTGTGTGTGTGTGTGTGCATGTTTGTAATGTGAACTCTTATAATCTACTCTCTTAGTAACTTTCCAACATACAGTACAGTGTCAATTATTTTAATTACACTGTACATTTGATCCCCAGAACTTATAGCTAAAGGGTTGTACCCTTTGACCAACAACTCTCCATTTCCCTAGTCCATGATAACTACACTCTGTTTCTATGAGTTTAATCTTTCAGATTCCAAATATATGTGAGATAATGGAGTATTTGTCTTTCCTTGTCTGACTTAGTTCACACCATTTAGGTTTATTCATGTTGTCACATATGGCAAGATTTCCTTCTTTTCTATGGCTGAATAATTTTTGCAGAATGTGTGTGTGTGTGTGTGTGTGTGTGTGTGTGTGTGTGTGTGTGACATTTTCTTTATTCATTCATTCATTGATAGATGCTTAGGTTGTTTCCATGCCTTGGCTATTGTAAATAATACTGCAAAGAACATGAGGGTTCAGATATCTCTTTGAAACTAAAAAAGAAAGGCTTTATATCATAAATATGTATAGCTGCTAACTCAATAAATTTCTTTCTGACATGCATCACCAATGTTGTATGCTTTTTATTCTTATTTCATTTTTATTTACAGAAAACTGGGCACAAACCAGAAAGTGTGGATTTGTGTGGAGCACATATTGAGTGGACCAAGGAAAAATCAAGCAGAAAGAATGTCTTTCAGGTAAGAGAGTTACATATATTCAGTTTATCCCTGTTCCTTCTGAATCTGAGGTATCTAGGTAATCAAAATAAGACTACCTTGTTGCGACATTTTCACGTGCGTTCTCATTTGCAACTAGTTGTGCAAAAGTCATTGTGAAAAAACCGGCTCCTTTTCTTCTGTTTAATTTTGATTTGTCTGTTGTCATTCAAAATTCAAAAGTCATTGAATTTTGCAATGTATTTGCTAGACGTTTGGGGTTCAAACCTAGAATGCTTGACTTAGATTTGTAGAGCTTTCAGACATACATAAGTAAGATTCACTAATTATAATAAACTATTTGCATTCATTGTCATTTCTCCCACCTTGTCATAAATTACACTTACCAGTGTGCTTTAGAGGGATATAGAGAGCTGAACAGCTATAAAAATTGGACCTTATCATATTGCGTAATTAGAATTTTTGGACAAATAAATATTATTAATAATTCATGTTTCATTGAATGAAAAGAACAGATGAAAGTAGTGAAAAATAGTAAATGGAAAAACTTAATATTTAACAGATGATGTTACTAAAATCCCTTTGGCAATTAATAACTTTAAATTATGGAGGTTGATCTTTTTCTATTTTATGTGAGATTTAATTCACTTTTATATTCCAAAGTAACCAATAGCTTTATGGGTATATTTTATAATTTATATCATTTAGTATCCAAGAAACTGGATTATTATAATTAATATATTAAATGTCTTCAAAGAATATTTTGACTCTTGAAGAAAAATCAGTTCTGTTCTTAAATGCATCAATGAAATTAATATATTGGGTCTTATAGAAGTATAGTTTGGTGACATTTCTATCTGAATTCTAACTAGAGAAAAATAACTGGATTCTAGTTTGTTCTGTACTTTTCAGATGCTAATTCAGGTTTATCCAAAAAATTTTGACCCAGGTTAATTTTTTAAATCACTTTTAACTATTAAAATTAGTTAACACATCCATCACCTCATATGGTTACCTGAGAATAAATTATGTTTAGAATAAATTATTTTTTCTGGTTCTAGTATTATTCTATTTAGGTATTCCCTTAGATGTGATAATGTTATTTATAAAAAAAAAAAGAACAAAAAAGAAAGAATGAAAAGCTAAACATACTTGCCTAGAAATCAAGACTAAAGCTAAACGTGATTAGAATGTGAATTTTCCGAATCAAGAAGGAAAAATAAATTTTGTTTTAAAATAAGGAATTGTGGGTCAATATCTTATTCGTTGTGCTATTTCCATAAATAACAAAAATTAGAGGTTATTATCCTAGCCTCTATGACAACACAGGTGGTCAGTATGACTAGTTCTGAACTGGATTGTGTGAGCTGATTGGTTGAGTTTTATTTGTATTGTGAGTTTAGCATCCTAGTTATCAATGCTATAAAATAAAAACCAAAGTTTGACATTGATATAATTCTTGAACATCAGAAACTCTTAAAGTTGGGCTAAAGCAGCCTTTGTATACTTCCTTCTGTTAATCTTATGAAGAATTAAATTAGATTATAAATAAAGATGATAGTCTGATATACATATGATATGTATAGGGCTGCAAATATTGATGAAAAATATTTATGTATAATTTTACATAGATAAGAACATAAAACATAGATAGACAGCTATGCATAGCCCACAGGCACAAACAACAGTGTGGTGAAGGCCTAGGGGGAAAGGGCTCAGGATGGAGGGAGTCAATGGGAAAAAAGGGTGGACATCTGTAATACTTTCAACAATAAAGATAAATTTTTAAAAAAACAGACATTTAAGCTACCTATATTTATGATATGCATTATCCTAACCTTTTCTAAACAGATGGTTCCATCTCTTACTTGTTTTTCATATTTCTGAATATAGGTATTTCCAAAGATATTAAAAACTATTCTCACTTTGATTCACTTTTTGGAGGTGACAATTTTGCCACCTAGTTTTGTCTGTAGGGTACCTGAGCAGTTCCTGGGACCTCAGTGTTCTTACATCCATTTTATCTTTTATTTTTTGTCTGGTTGTATTTAGTCTAAGAGGTGACTGTAAGGATGTTGTGAACATAATTAACAGAAGATCCAAATTTCCTTGTCTGCTTTTTCTTTTCGGGGTGAATCATGTGATTTTTCTGGCCATGCTGAAATCTTTTTGTCATCTAAACACATGAGATTAAGTCAGATTTACTAATAGGTAGTCGTAGATGCAGACTATGGATGTATGCCTTCTGAGAAAAACAATATAAATAGCTTTTATAGTTCTGTTAACAGAAAAGCATTGGGAAGGATTTGCCAGAGAGCTAAATCTAGATGACTTGCATCAATATTTGATTAGATACATTAGCTGGTCTAACTCTCAAATGATCAGAATAAACATGATTATACTTCAAAAACATGGTATTAAGACATTGTTGGATGTTTGAATGTGTACGTGTGCAAGGGTTTCATTACCTACAGAGTAATGAAGTGTTTCTTCCTGTCTGAAGGAGACCATCATAGCTTTGGCTGATGTGATACTCAGAAATAGCTTTAGACTTCCAACTTTGAATTAGGCTTGGTGCTCAATCTCAGTCCATGAATTATAGATTAGAGATAGCAAATGGCTATTGAGAGTTTTGGTTCAAGAAAAATCAAAGATGAGAAAAATTAGACATAATTTAAAATTTGAAATCTGTCCTTAAAAAGTTGATGGATTAGTAGTTATATGCTACATAATTACAGTGTCTGCAGAGAAGTCAAACTTAAAATGAATAGGAAAACAAATGGAAAATTATGTGCCTGAGATATGTTTGAAAGACTCAGATGCACACAATGGTGACCAAAAAAAAGGGAAGGGTTTCATTTATTTTGTTCTTTTGTACATGCCATTTGGACATTTGAGTTGTTCATTTTTCTTTTTGTATTAGAAGCCAAAATTCCTTCATATTCAAAGTTGTATTCAACTCGATATAGATTCAATCTTATTGATTGGTACATGGCAACATAAGAGAGACAACATTGAGTATTAAGGCTTGGTATTCAACAACTCTCGGTAACTCAGAATTATGCTCTCTGGCTGAGTGAAAGGATGTATTTTATAACAACACTCTTTGGCCCAATTGTTACTTCTTAATAATAAACAATACATTTTTAAAAATTGTTAGCAACACATATAATGAAGTATATGCAGACAAGCCATATTATGTGTTTAAAAGTATATGTGTACTGCCCTGGTTGGGTGGTTCAGTTGGTTGGCGTGTCATTCTATACACCAAAAAGGTTATGGCAGGGGTCCTCAAACTACAGCCCGCGGGCCACATGCAAATACAAATATTGTGTTTGTTCTCGTTTTGTTTTTTTACTTCAAAATAAGATATGTGCAGTGTGTATAGGAATTTGTTCATAGTCTTTTTTTAAAGTATAGTCTGGCCCTCCAACGGTCTGAGGGACAGTGAACTGGCCCCCTGTTTAAAAAGTTTGAGGACCCCTGGGTTATGGGTTCAATTCAGGGCACATAGCTAGGTTGTGGGTTCAATCTCTGCTCAGGGCATATTGGGAGGCAACCCAGTGGTGCTTCTCTCCCACCTTCTTCTTCTCCCTCTCCCTCTCCTTTCCTCTCTCTCTGAAATCAATTTAAAAGTATATATATAGCTGTACCCGGTTTGGCTCAGTGGATAGAGTGTTGGCCTGCAGACTGAAGGGTCCCAGGTTCGATTCTGGTCAAGGGCATGTACCT
>NW_006294418.1:2320062-2333322 GCF_000327345.1 Myotis davidii
AGCAAATTAACCCAACAAAGATGGCAGTTAATTTGCATATGCAGGCACTGAACCAAGACTGAAGTCTCCAGCCAGAGTAAAGACTGAAGACTGAAGACTGAAGAGGCAGCCAAGCCTCGCTGCGGCCACAGCGGAGAAGCCAAGCCTCGCTGCGGCCGGAGCAGAGAAGCCAAGCTTCTCCGCTGCGGCCGAACCAAAGGCCTGGGTCCTGGGTGCCAGAGGAAAACCGGTGCCAGCAGCCAGGGGAAGGAAGGCCTATTGCGTGAATCTTTGTGCAACAGGCTTCTAGTATAGTATATGTGCATCTATGTATATACCCACATCTAATAGCTTGACCTTAGGAAATAGTGACCATTTCCACACATATGACCAAACACAGAAAGACACTTTGTACTTATAAAAGGTTATACCGGTTTTTAAGTTAAACTAGTAAATGTTCATTGCTGCTAACTTTTGTTTAATTCTGCATTTAGCATAATTGTCAAGGACCATCACAAGTTTGATGTAGTTTGAGAAAATATTTAGGAACCAAGTGATTTGTAATGAACTGTGGTACGAGTTTTCTTAGTTAACTTAAGAGCAACCCTAGGCCTTCATCAGAGAAAGAGTGAATTAAAAGATTGATGTTCAAATCACATGTTTTAAACATCCCTGCTAAGTGCTAGTTTGCTCTTCGGTGTTTAGCCTGAAATTTAAAGCACTAAGGATTAAAAGGATTACAACATAATCTTAAATAATCCTAAATGCCATTTACAGAGAGATAGTGTAATAACTAAATAAAACCATGTTAAAGGATGGCATTCATGTCAGGCAATGTCATAATACAAACTGCTTTGTCTCATCTCCCCTTTCTCATGGATACATCAGGCATTTACAAAGCTTTTCCGCTGGAAGTTCAATTGAGAAAATGCCTGCAAAGTACTTTAAAACAATCACTGATGTTTTTAACTTTTAATATCTCCTTGTTTTAAAGTTACAGAAAAATTTTCCCTTAGGTTTTCTTTTTTCCTTTGAGCATAAGGCTCTCTGAGTAAAACATTTTTGAAAGTCAGGGAATGGGTTCTTGGCATGGCTGCCAAATAGGTAGATACATCTCAAAAATATTCCCCACCTCCAGGGAGCTACCCCTTATCCTATATAATAAAAGCGTAGTATGCAAATTGTCCCCTCGACCTTGAGTTCTCACAGGAGTTTGACCAGAGGACAGGGCCAGCTGGGGGAAGGGAGGGAGGCCCCAGCCAGCAACTGGCAGTCACTAGAGACCCTACCAGTGCACGTGCACTGGGCCTCTAGTTAAAGATAAGATGGTCTCAAGCACTGTAATGGATTCCATGGCATTTAATTTAGCACTTAAATATTTTTGACCCCTGTCATGTAAATTAATTTTGTCTTCCCAAAGAAAATACAAATTCAGAGACCTTATTATAGTCCATACTGCTTTATGCTTATTAAACCAGAGGATTGGACACCTTTTAACTAATCCAATGGTTAATGCTAATGCTAGAGTTACATTCTTTTAGTAAAAAATATGTATATATATTATCATAAAAATTTTAGGAAATATTGTCCACAATATAGGCTCAGTACTCCCAAGTGATGTTCAAAGTGTCAACCCTATTCCCTTTTGTAAATATAGGGATAAAGAATAAGTGGAATAAGCCAGTCAGAGAAAGATAAGTACCATATGCTTTCATTTGTGTGTGGAATCTAATGAAGAAAGTAAACAAAATAAAAACAGACTTATAGATAGAGAACAGAGTGACAGATATCATAGGGGTGGAGTGTTGGCAAGGGAGAGGGGAGGTTGGCTAGGTGAAGGAATTAAGCAAAAAAAGAAGGAAAAAAAACCCTCACAGACACAGAAGGCAGTATAATGGTTACCAGAGGGAAAAGGAGGTGGGGGCAGGTAGAGACGGTAGAGGGGATACATGATGAAGGAGGCTTGGTTTGGGGTGGTGAACACACAATACAATATACAGATGATGTATTATAGAATTGTACACTTGAAACATATAATTTTATTAGCCAATGTCACCCCAATAAACTCAATAAAAATTCACAAATAAATCCTTATTAATGAAATTAACAAAAGAAAAATACTGTTTCCTTGGTCCTTTTCAATAAAACATATAAGAAAGTAGATGATTACTCACTTAAAATAATTAAGTAGTTTCCACTCGAAAGCTTTACCTTTTTTTCAGAGCCCGGCGGTGACTAGGCCTCAGTTGTACTGAGTTTCCTTTAAATATAAAATAAATAAATAAATAAAGTTTACCCATGAACATGCAGTGCACTATCTATCAATTGTGTGCTTTAAATAAGATAATTCTACTATTAATGCAGTATAGCTGATTGGAACTATATCTATTGCCACTTGAAAAAAAAAAATGATGACTCAAGATGAGAAAAGCCTTCTCCTCTCCCAGCACCAGTTGATAACCTCAACAAAAGTCACAGCCACATTTCCTGGACTTGAGTTTCTCTTTTAATAAACATATAAATATCTCAGGGGAACAGGCTCTGTCCCTCAAAGTTAAGTATATTTCAGAATAGGTTTATCATTACATGTATGACTTTTCTGACTTTGGATGGAGTCTTCTGGCTATAAAATATATTAAACATATTCATGTCATATTTCCCATGGATATGTTTTACATTTAGACATAATTTGATTGTTCTTGCTGATCTGAATATGTCTTAGCTTAAAATGTTCAAGTACCACTTAAGTTTATTAATGCAAAGATAATTTAATAACATCTTGGAAAATGTTATTTTAAGCCAAAAAGAAAACTACTGGTATTTTGCTTTTATCCATTCCCTTCTGTTAAAAGTGGTGTCTTTAAAAAAAAACTAAGCTTTTACCAATTTTCTCTCTCATTTTTCACTGCTTTAGTTAGACTAAATGTAAAGGGTGATTCTTCACATTCATATATGCATCAGATTTTAAGTAAAGCTGGTTTCACTTTAGAGAATTACTCACAGTATCTTAAAAGGCATGGCATTAAAAATAAACCAGAGTAAGAGCAACATTAATAACTAATACAGTTGGGTTTTTTTTGCTTTCTAGCTTGTCCCCAAACATTTTATCTGCTTATTAGATATTCATTCATCGCTTAGAAGGTGCAGTGGGGAGAGTGCACTGGGGACATGTGTTCCAGTTTGGGCTCTGTCAGTTATATTCTTATGTAGAACCCAGAGCAGGATCCCTCCTCCAACCTACAGTTTTTCACCCCAAGGAAATCAGAAATAACAGTCCCTACCTCATCTGCCTTCCTGCTATACGAATGCTAATATGAAACAATCTTGTTTCTGACAGCAACTCTGAATGACTGATTTTAGTATTAATACAACAGGGTATTAATATTCATATACTAACTACATCCTCTCACAACACTTTGAGGGTAGTTCCAAAGGTGAATTTTGTAGGAATCTGGATAGGAGAGGTAGATATCCATGAAATACAACTCAGGACTTCTCCACTTCTATTCTCTGTACGGTGTTGTGAACTTGACCAATAGACCAAGACTTAGACTAAGACTGTGAGAAAAATCTTTTCATTCACTGTGTAACTAAGAAAATGTGTCCTCAAAACTTACTGAATTTATTTGTAATATTCTATTTTATAAATAGTATAATTAACATAATATCTAGTAAATGTAGGTTTATTAATTACTGTCTTACACCAGTTAATACTTTAAGAAAATCATTTTGCACTGAAAGCTTCTACCAAGCTATTGATAGCAACTTGCAAAAGGTCACTTAGAGATAAATACAGAAACTATGCTCCCAAATGAGACACAATGTCAACTTTTTTTATTCTTCAACTGAGATATCAGAACGATACTTTTTTTTATTAAAGGGGAGGAAATATGATTATTTTTATGATTTGGGCTTTATTTTTGCCAGTGGGATTACACAGGAGAATTTGATGAATGGAGTGATATAATTTTATAATTGGAGCTTTGATTTAGGAATATTAATGTCAGGAGTACTTAAGATTTACTGCAAAGGAGAGATCCTGGGGGCAGGAAATAAAATTGATTGTCAGAATCTAAGGTGAGACCTAAAGAGTATGTTAGTCTGACCGATGAAAGGAAAAACAGAAACAAGTTTGATGGATGGAAAGTACACCCCCTCAAAGGAGACATGCCTACTTGTTCAGACCATGTGACTTAGAAACAACTGTCTTTTTGCAGATTTAATTTTTAAGAAATGATAAAATTCTCTTTATAAAAAATGTATAATCTCAAGTATAGAATTAACATACTGATAAATTGAGTATATATTATTAGAGGAAACAATTGCAAGTGTATGCTGCCTGATGACCCCATGAAGCTTAGTGGACTGTGAGCCTATGTCCTCATTTGCACATTTCTTTATTCCACTAACTACTAACGGGTATGATGCTATCTTTCTCTATTTCTTTTTGAACTGTCATCAAAGCAGAACGCAACTGGTGACAGTAAAATTGACAGTAGCCCTATTATTAAACTTTAGTCCCAAATTAACTAAGGGAATCAAGATTTTAGAATTTCAAAATGAAATAAAATAAATCAAAATAAAAAATGTGAAGAAAATGTCAACTTGGCTTCTGATACTTCTAAAATTTTAGTAGAAGAATGTCTGCATGTGTTCTGATGAGCTAAGGTCACCGGTTAACTCTCCTCACACTGCTTTCTGCAATAGCTCACTCTGTCTGCTCAAAGCTGAGTGGTGCACTTAGAATACATTCTGGATTTTATTGTGACACCAGGCTAAATGAAACATGTTGCTCTTCATGTATTGACATCATGATGTAACCCTTCTCTTTTCATGGAACGTACCCTGTATCTTGATGTGCTGGAAAATCTGGCATGATAGTCGCTGTGACCTGCTGGGCTGACAGTGCAGTCCCCCAAGTCCACAGAGCCACCGTGAGACTAACTGAGCTGCATGGAATCAAACATGGGACTTCAGGCCATATGCCCTATCTGAGCAAAAGCCAGCACTGCCAATGGGGGATTGCATGGAAGCGAAGTGAAGTCATCAAGTGTTATGGTTTTGCCATTTGTGATTTTCATCTTGTAAAGATACTGCATTGATGCTGGCAAGACAACATTCAGACCAACAGATCCCTTTTTTCTATCTATTTCAAAATATCTTTTATATTTTTTAAATAGAGCAGCCATGTTTATTTCATGCTGAACAT
This sequence comes from Myotis davidii, assembly GCF_000327345.1. NCBI lineage: Eukaryota > Metazoa > Chordata > Mammalia > Chiroptera > Vespertilionidae > Myotis > Myotis davidii. The sequence goes on from NW_006294418.1 coordinate 2,325,251, forward strand.
GATTATTTTTTAATAGCAAACAGGCCTCTTCCAGAAAAAGGAACAGTTTAATCCCTAAAGCTGGTACATAATAGATGGGGCCAGTAAATGGTATCACATTTTACAGCTTGTCCATAAGGATGACACAGGGTGATATAAAATTGAGAGCTTTTGGATAGTGTAGGATCACTGGCAGATAAATCACCAAAACCATTCAGATTTTAGAAACATAAGGTAATGAGGCTGGATCTGAAGGCAAGAGAGAGAAAAATATACATCTATATAATACATCTCTCTCTCTCTCTCTCTCTCTCTCTCTCTCTCTCTCTCTCACACACACACACACACACACACACACATACACACACACACACACACTCACAGTGTTTAAATGTCACAAGCCACTGAGCAGGAGAAAAATCTGGGCAATGGTGAGCAAAACTTTCGAACCTCAGAGCAATGTTTAAAGCAGTATAATAAAATAACCAAGTGAACATCCATGAACAAAGGCTTGAAATGAACACAAGAATAAAGAAACACTGGTTTAAGGTGAAGAGAAAATGCCAGCCCTCATACAGAACTGCAGAAGCCACTTGTGGAATCTGTGCACAAAATCTCTCAATATGTGAGTTAAACTCATTATTCAAAATTTAGTAGAAAAGAAATACTCAAAAGTAAGGCTTTAAGGCACTGAACAAATGTCAGGATTCGGTATTTGAGGAGGAGAGGAGGCAGCACTTATTTTTATCTTAACAAAACAGGATGTTGAGAGATGAGCTAAGTGAAACAATGAAATGAAACGCCTGATGGTGGGCAGAACTAGGAAGGAAGCTGTTTAACTGTTTTCAGATAACAGATGAGAATGAGGTGACTTGACCATGAGTGCAGAGGAATCTTGTTTTAGTAGAGAGCTACTAGATTCTTGGCCTGAGTCCCGTCTATTTGCCTAACATTTTATTTCTAGCACTAGGAGAAATTAATAGTCTGACATGCTTGGTAGACGTGTACAAACCAAAAAAATCTACAGTGGCGAAATTAGCAAAATGCATCTAAGAACTCCAAAATGAAAAGAAACACTAATATTGAGGTTCCCTTTCTAAATAATTTAGACCTTGATTATTGTCTTGTTTGTTTTAAATATATTTTTCTTGATTTCAGAGAGGAAGGGAGAGGGGGAGAGAGAGATAGAAACATCAGTGATGACAGAGAATCATTGATAAGTTGCCTCCTGCATGTCCCCTACTAGGAATTGAGCCTGCAACCTGAACATGTGCCCTGGTGCATATGTCAAGGCTGTCACTGAACCATGCTGGCCGGGCTGATCTTTTTTTGTTGGTGGTTTTTTGTTTGTTTGTTTTTCATGAATTTAAGCAATTCTTCATTATCAGAATTATCACACCCATGATAGGCAATCTTCTAAAATCTGAGATATGTGATCAATTTGAAATCAATTCGTGGAAAGGGAGGCCATGAACACGCTTTTTATGTGTAGGATATACCAAAGATGGTGGCAGGAAATGATGTGAAGCCTTTCTCTTTTGACAGTTACACTGGAACATTTACAACCACAGATGTTATTTGTCCATCAGAAAGGAAAATATTTGTTTCAAGCCACAGGCATTTTCTACCACAATATCAAAATGAAATTCAAAGGCAATTTAGTGTTTAATGTGCAAGAACATAAATATTTTGGGGGTCCCAAACACTACTAGAAAGCATACTTCACAAAGTATAACTAATGAGATGAAAGGAGGATGGCTGGCTTTATGACGAACAAATCTGTCCTTCTAACCAAAGTCAGGATTGTTCTATGATTAACATAGGAAATCTTAGATGGACTGCACAGAGTGCTGCATTATTCATAAAAGCATTGCTGCCATCTGGTGGCTCGTTGGCGTTCCAGCATTGACTTTGCTGATTTGATTTGGCTGGGTGCTCTGGCGTGGTATTCAAAGGAGGGCTTTCCTTATGTGGTAAAATAAAAACATGAAATCCCTTGGCCCTAGATGTCATTCATCTGATGGCAGTCCTATCTCTCTGTCCTGTTGTAGGATGGAGGATTCAGGGAGGCAGTGACACACTTACATATCTTTTGTCCTAACCGGGGATTTATATTTTCCATAGCTTATCCAAGGACGTTACTCTTGGCTGTTATTGACTGATGCATTTTATCGACACTCGTTCTGTTAGCAAATAAATATGTAGTCAAATATTAGGAAGATTTATTGAGTCTAAAGATACACTGTATTGCTGAAATAAGAATATACATGAGATTCTGTAATCACTCATTTGGATCCAAGCGTGAATTTATTTTAAGTTACTGCTCACTGAGTTACATTTTGGAAATAACATACTTTACAGTGTCATAGAGAAATGTATAGGGTTTTATAAAACTCAAGATTTCTTCCCAGTCATTTAATTTTTATATTGAAGAAATCTGATTAATTGTTAATGATTCAGAGTCTATAAAGTCATCTTTCTTTGTGGATTTACAAATTAAATAACAAATATTATTCAGCTAACTCTGCACTTTTTATAAAAAATAAAATAGTTAAAATGTAATTTAAGAAATTTTGACGATTCTGCATCATCAGTGTGTCAACACATTTTTAATCAGAAGCAATAAATTTATCTTTGCAATTTTAGTATATGTTTTAAGTTTCTAATAACTATATCTCATTCTATACAATGAAAATCCTGATCCTTAAAATGCATATTTATATAGACCACAAATCTTTGAAGATTATAGGAGATAATGAATTAAAATTATCCTAGGAGGAAAGTTGAAGTTTAATCCTGAATTATCAGTGACGATATTTAATAGTTAATTTTCAGGTTCTAGTGTATATTTGCCTGTATTAGTAAACCTATGATTTAGTAAAAGTCAGATAACAAAAAGCCATTGCACTACATTTGGAAAATTATATCAAATAAATATTATTCCTTACAAGAAAACTTATGAATACCTATTTTTAAAGTAAGACTATGGGTTTTATTTTTAAATTTTTAGATAAGTTTTTGCTGTGTGACTGCATATTTGATATTACCCTTGTTGCTAGCTACTTTTATGTAGTTTCACTTATGGAAGAGCTTTGCTAATCTCCCCTGAGAAGATTGTTCAATCCCCCCTTCCCCCGATCCTCTGTTTCTATTTAGGAAGAGGATGTGAAAAAATACATATAAAAAGGAGAGTAACATTGATAATGCTTATGTCCCTCTGTCATTTGTAAGTATAAAATTTCAAGTAATTTATTCTCATAACTGATTTGGATACTACCCTATGGTAGCTTCTTATGGCTCCATAATAAAGATAATGTCTGTGGTCAAGATACCTCCAGGTTATATTCATAAGTTGCTAATGTTTGTTTCAATAACATTTGTTTTTTAGCAGCTTTTGCACCTACTTAACACAAAACACCCATTTAGTCAAGAGAATCATTCATATACCGTTGTGAATGATGTCACCTTAAATTCTTTAGTGTGCTGGATGTTACAGTTTATAATGGGGTATTTGATGATCTATTTGTTTATGCTGAGTTTTATGACAGTGACAGCTGTATCTCAGTAGAAGAATGGTTTGTTGTTGTTTTTTTTCTTTCTTAGGGAGTCAGCTTTGAATTCTGTTTAAGCAGATAGTTTTGCCATATATGTTCTGGCTGAGGCTGGGTTCCCCTCCAAGCAGAGTTTGAGACTAAGAATCATGTTGTAACAAGTTTATTTGGGAAGTGATCCCAGGAAGCAGGAATTCTGAACTAGAGCCGTTACTGAGTTGGTCACAGAGTGGTGAGGACGCTTGACCGAATTCCAACCCAAGGTCGACAGAACGAGGAAGCATTTTTCCATCAGCTTCTCACGCCATTGCTTTAAGGTTGATTCTGGATAGGATACTCATCCTGACTCCTAGGCCGCACATCTGGGCATATGCCAAGAAGGCTCTTGTGGGTGTCCTACTCCATAGACTCAGAGAACATGCATGGCAGAAGAGAAAAGATATGTGGAGTGAGCTTGAGGAAGCTGAGTCAGTTCAAAGGGGTTTGAAGCACACCCAGAACTGTTTACACTGGGTGCACCGTGAGTCACAGGTAAAGCCAAAAGGATGGGAAGATGGACACAAGAAATAATGCGGTGCAATCTAGTCCTTGCAAATTGACTTGTACCTCATGTCTAATACATTGCTGAATCTCCAAGCTGGTGGCTGCCTCAGTCTCTACAAAGATCTGCATGCCTGTGCCACCCAGGAGTCCACTGACATTCACAGACTTCTTTGTCTCCAATCTTCCAGACTGTCTGCCTCCTTCTAGGTCTCTGACCAACAGGTAGAGCCATTCTCCATTTTCTGGAAATCAGTCTGTGTTCTGACTGTGGGCTACCCTACTGTCTATAAAGTAAACAAATTAAGTTTATTTTTTAGTTTTTCATCTGGGAAGGTTTCTCCTTCTCCTCACCGCTATCTTACAGGATCACTCCAGGGTGGGCCTATGGTACAGCTACAGCACCCCCCCTTTTTTTAATGCTCACCACCATATTGAAGTGACCCATACAAGAATCAGGCTTGAGTGTTTTTATCCTTCATCATCTGGCTTTCAAGAGGCAAGGGTATAACAGTGACAGGAGATAAAATGGGAGTTTGAACCATATGTTCATTAACTGATTTAGGTCCTCTGGGCCTGCTTGGGCCAAATTCTGAATATAGAATTTCCATCCATAGACCATTGCTCAATATTCGGATTCAGTAGATTTGACAATGCCCAGTCCATCATGGGAAACTGAAGCCACACAGTCACTTGATGTCCTATGATCAGGTGCTCAGTCTAACCCAGCAGTTTCTTTTTAGTTGGTGAGGATTTCTTTACTGCAGGAGCCAACACCTTCCTCCACAACCCTAGGGTCTTTGTTACAACCAGCCATAAACTCCACAGCAACATTGTAAATCTAATTTCTCATTGACTTTTCTGAGTATTATGGCCAAAGAGTCAAGGAGCTTGCACCATAGCCTGGCCTTGCTTCAGGCTTTGGTGAGTTATGGCTGGTCCCCTCGGTGTATGACTGGCACCCAGAAATACTCCTACTGAACTTGATACTGACTCACCTAGTAATGCAGGTCTAGGATTTGTGGTCCTAACACTGTATGAGAACATCTAAGTGTAACTCAGATTCCTGATGGTGAGCAAATAAGTGATTGTTTTAAGCCACTTAATTTGGAGCTAGTTTGTTATAGAGCAGTGATGGCGAACCTTTTGAGCTCGGCGTTTCAGCATTTTGAAAAACCCTAACTTAATTCTGGTGCCGTGTCACATATAGAAATTTTTTGATATTTGCAACCATAGTAAAACAAAGATGTATATTTTTTATATTTATTTCATATATTTAAATGCCATTTAACAAAGAAAAATCAAACAAAAAAATGAGTTCGTGTGTTACCTCTGACACGCATGTCATAGGTTCGCCATCACTGTTCTAGGGCAATAGCTAATTGATACAAGCAATATGTCTACAAATACAATTCAGTGTCTTGATTTTTAGGGGAATACATGACATATTTGAAAGTAAAGTTCAATCAGTATAAAAGGTCTTTTTAAAGGTTATGGAACCCCGGTTCATAGTGTCAACTTCTAATAATTAATTGCCAAGCACAGTCTCTTCCCAGGGTTGTAGAGAAAACGCAGGTGGTGGCATTTCATCTGTTCATGTGTCTCTCCTATTACAAAGTTTGTTTATAGAAATAGCTGCCTAACAAAGTTAACTTCCAGGAAAAATGCCAGGTTACACAGAACCATACCAGAGTCTTAGAATCACTTTGGGTGAAAGCCCAAAGTTTTTGCAACATTAGGTGGAGGCAACATAATTTGGCTTGAAAGTTACAAGGGAAAAAATGACGGTAAATGCTCATGGAACAGTATGTTCAGAGTCTTCAAGATAGTATCTTTGTGACTTCGTATTAGTCAGACTATCATGTATCTATGCTTTAAAAAGAAATATCTGGACCAACAGGATCCAAACTTGTCACAGGTTAGGCCAGCATCTATAGAGGTTCCAACCCCCAAATTAGACTGTGAGACATAAAAGCAGATAAGCTACAGTTGGAAAATCTAAATATAGCTAACAAGTTTTGGCACTTCAAGAGTTTCTGGGAGAAAAATAAAGAAATTTGATTTCTGTGCTGCTGATGGAAAAGCTCACAAATGACCTAACAAAATTATATTTGTCATATTTTCATTGCAAATGGCATTTTAAAATATTTTCCCTATAAGTTAAAAATGACCTTCCATGTTAAAAACACTTAGTTATGAAAAAACAAAACATGAAGCCCACCTTGCTTTGGATTTTGGAATTCAATATTCTAGCAATTTATTTAATTTTGAAAAATATATACATAGAGTGTGCTGTTATTATCCCTGAGAATTTTCACAAGATAGTTCAGGGCAGAGGCTCTTTATTTGTGTAAAGTAAACATGTGATTCCCAGATTTGTCTTCATCAATATAATTTTTACGTTTTTTTCCCCTCCAAAAATGTTTATTTAAGAAGGTTTAATTCATTAATTTATTTCTGGGTTTTTTCTTAAATGATTAAACCCAAAGATAAGCATAATGTATTCATGTTAAAGCAGTATGACTCTATGACTATCCTGTCTTAGATTAAAATTTTATTTGAATTTCATAATTAAATTTTAAATTTTCAGTAAAATTTATTATTTCTAAATCTGTGTTTGGTTAACTATAGGGATAGAAACTGATGAAAAACAGGAGATAAAGTTATTCAATTACATCAAAATATAGGTTTTAAATGATATTTTTCATAGTTATTTTAGAAATTGTGTGTTCAGTTATTACTTTTTCACAATACTGAGTACAACCTCAGAGTCTTCGAGAAAGTCAGTTTTCAAAATGTCTAAGGTATGTTTAAGAAATTGAATAACATTACATATGTCCTTTGTTTTACCATTTAGTTTAAATCACTTTTCCATCCCATATAAAATACCATTTGGATAACACATGTTACTTTACCTTCTAACGTCAAACAAAACAACTTTTTCCAGTGTAACACAAGTCAATCATGATAAAAACTTCAGTGATTGGAGAAAGTAGCTGAGATATTTTTCAAATGCAAGATCTAAGAAAGTAACAAATACTTAAACTATGTAGATTACTTGCTCGCTGTTTGTGAATCCTGCTAATTTTGCTGGAACTCAAAGCAAACTAAAGGCAGTTAGAAGTTGCCATTGTAAGTAATTAGAGTGCTTTTATAGAAATAGCATGCATTTATGATTGCTAATTCATACTTATGTTTGTTCACTTATCATATGAATTTGTTAAATTAATTTAAAAAGAATTATTTCTGAATTTTTCTACTTTTATGAGTCCAGTCTTACTCAAGAGGCAGAGATGTTAGAGGGATCACTTCTTAAATTACTTAGCATAGAGTTTCCATTGTGCTGATAAAAACCCTTACACTTACTTTTAAAAAAATAAACTTTGCTCAGTATTCATTCATGTTTCCAAATAAATAAAAGGGGTTAATAATTTAATGAAAAATATTAGCAGAATAATACAAAGGATCAACTATCATAAGGGTTTTGATTAAGCATAGTTCAACTTAGAGCCCGCTGTTAGGCCACATAAGCTGTTATGCTTAGGGAATAGATTTCTGTTGTTTAGCTCTACATTGTCTTCACTCTGGGTCCCAGGTTGATGGAATAACCTCTATCTGGAACAGATATTCTGTCCTTTACAGCTCTTACCCAGAAATGGCATAGGTTGTGTTTGTCATTCATTATATGGGACAAAGGAAATGACAGAGCAAACAGGGCACAGAAGTATAATCCTCCATTGCAGGGCCACTGCAGGGAGAGGCACAGTGGAGCAGTAATGGAGCCTACCACAGTCCCTACGGAATTAAACATTCAAGTCCCCTGATACGGCCTTCTCAATCTACATACAACGTTGTTGTTATTGTTTAAACAGAATAAAATGTCGTCATTCTACAGATAAAAGCATATTTAACATAATTTATGTATACATGTAATTGATGGTAACATAATGACTCACTAAAAGGAACCAACCTATTGAGTGTGAAACTGGAATTTAGGATATT